>NC_089584.1:123527317-123556980 GCF_019320115.1 Miscanthus floridulus
TTTTTGTCAGAAGATAGTCAGCCTGTTCGGCTGGTGCTAATACGATCATGAATTATTACTGCTGACTAGTTTAGTGTGAAAAAAAAATTCTATCTAGAAATTTACTATCGTTTACCGTCGAGCTAACAGGCTGAGTGACTCTAGCGGCGCTTCTTCAGGCCCCGCCCCGCCCCGGGGTAGGCGTAGGCCTTTCAGCTCGGGTCAGCCGCCTCGCTCGAAGTCGAACCAGAAAGCGAAGCAGAGCAAGCGAGGCGGCTGAGGGCGGAGATGTCAGCGGGGCTGGTGACCGACGAGGCCACCGTGGGGCGGCTGTACCGGATCCGGCGCACGGTGATGCAGATGCTGCGGGACCGTGGCTACCTGGTGGTGGAGCACGAGCTCGCCACCAGCCGCTTCAACTTCCTCCGCAAGTTCGGCGAGTCCTTCCACCGCGAGGACCTCCAAATCAACAAGTCCAAGAAGAACGACCCCTCCGACCAGGTCAGTCCAAGGCTCCAAGCTCAGCTCTGCTTAGTGCTTAGCTCCCGATCCAATCCGAATTCACTCCGCCGCGGGTCAACTGCCCGCCTCCCCTGCTTCATGCCGCTCCTGATCGGATCAGACGGTGCGGACGTCTGTGGATAGCTGCTCGATCCAGCTCCCTTCGCCTTTGACGGGCCTTTAATTTCTTGGGGATGGGTGCTTCTCTCCTTGAATCCGTACCTCTGCTCTTGCTTGATCGATCGGTTCGATGTCCGGATCGCCATGGGGTTTCGAAGCTGCGGCAAACTAACTGCTTCCTGTGAAGAACACAAGCTTCAAATCAATGAGCACGGATCGAGCCTATCTTCTTCCTGATCGCAGCTAACGAATTAGATCATTCCGAACCAGCAAGTTCAGACTCAACCGCTGCAAGTAGTACTAGCTTGTTGAAGTGCGAACCTACCGGCTACCGCAGCAATCCGTTGCCTGATCAGTATGCTTGGATATAGTTCGACATAGGTTTATGTTAACTTGTAAGAATGAACATCCCCAACACTGTCTGCGGTGCCTGCTAATTTGACCGAGACCAGAAAGCAATAACGCAATTTTGTCAGCAAATAATTCACTCCTTAATAGCAAAGTTCAGTATTTGAAGCTGCAGTTGGTAGTCCTCCTAATAGTGTAATTGGTTTTTATTCGTTGATCAGATATATGTTTTCTTCCCCAATGATGACAAAGTAGGGATGAAGCACGTCAAGAAGTACGTTGAAATGATGACGCATGAGAATGTCTCCACAGCTGTGTTGGTTCTTCAGCAGAACCTAACTCCATTTGCAAAGTCGTTTCTCATCGAATTGGAGCCAAAGATCCATTTGGAAGTTTTCCAGGTTAGTTTGCAAACCAAGAAGAAGCTACTCCAATTTGACTCGCAGCATTTCTTGCTCCGAATGCTATTGTGCAATGATCTTCTATTTTGTTATTTCTGATAACTGAAGCAATGAACAGGAGGCCGAGTTGCTTATAAACATCAAGGAGCATGTTCTTGTTCCTGAGCATCAGGTGCTCACAAATGAGGAGAAAAAGACGCTATTGGAGCGGTACACCTTAAAGGAAACTCAGGTATTGCCACTTATTCACACTTGCAGACTTATTACTACTGCTCAGCCAGTGGGGCATCAGACAAAACGTAAAGTTTCAACTTTCTATGGCCTCAGCCATTTTAAGTAGTCAGTTTCGACTTTCAAGCATCTTCGGTCATTTTTAGTTCCAACATAAGTCTAGTTCGTGGCTAAATATTTTCTGGTAGAAATTGCCTAATTAGACAAACATACAGAGGTCGTCTGTTCCATGAGCAATTGAGCGTGCATGGAACACGCTATGTTCTCCCTCGAACTAAAAAAGGATGCAATTCTACAATAGTGCTCAATCAAACTATCTTAAGTTCAACTAAATTTATATAAAAAAACATTAATGTTTTGTTATACTAAATAAGTATAACTAGATTTGTCGTTAAATACATTATCATAATATACCTACTAGCATATGCCCATGCGTTGCTACGGGAACCTTAAAATTTTAATGCAATTCAACACAGTAAAAGTAAGAAAAAAAAATAGTAGATTAGGAGCCTCAAATTTTCAATGCAGTAAGAGAATAAAAAAAAGTGGGTCGAAATCAAGACAAATAAATTTTAACTTGGCTTAGCAACATATAGTTTCGAGCCACATTCAAATAAATAAGCGTCAACTTTAGTAACAATGTCAAAATAAGTGCATGATAGATAAGTCCTCCACTTTGGTTAAATAAGTCCTCCACTTAGTAACAATGTCAAATAAATAAGCATCAACTTTGGTTAAATTTAAGTTAGTTTAACTCTAACTAAGTCTAGAATTGCATCTTTCTTGGGATGGAGGTAGTATCGCGCAAGAGCAGCGTTTAGGAGAGTATCACGTGTTCACAAGACAGCAAAGCGGTGACAGGTGTAGATGGGTCAGGCTGCCAGAGAATTCTCTGGCATCATTCTCTGCACTCTTTGTCGAAAACCACGTTTTCCTGCATTTTTCAGTATTTTACTAGCATTCCAGATTAACAACAGAAAGGATAAGTTTTTAAGATAGCATATGCATTTCGCCGTACATTCCAGGCAATTAGCATCCCTTCAAGTTTGTAACCCTTCCCTTTTCTGAATGCATCGGTTCAAACAGCTTCCAAGAATACAGATTTCGGATCCTATTGCTAGGTACTATGGCCTCAGACGAGGTCAGGTTGTGAAGGTCATCAGACCCAGCGAGACGGCTGGCAGATACGTTACATACCGCTATGTTGTATGAGACAAAACGTCAGAACGCTGGTAAACTGAAGAAGAGAACCATAGATATGGTAATTTTTTGAAGCTACACATACCCCATGTGCTTGGAGACATCAGTATCGCTTTGTAGTAGCCACTGTTAACGATCAGTGGCTGTTGTGTAAGTGAAGTGAATAAGCCAAGTATATGTACCATACGTGAATTCTCATGTTGTACACTTTGTTTTATGAACTGTATAAACACTCAAATAATAAAAGAAACCTGTTTTCGGAGCGACAGAAGCTCCTGCGATCAGGATTTCGGATTTCAGCATCATGTTCTTTTATCAATCCTAGTCGAAAACACCAAAATTCACAAAATGAGGTCAATTTTTTGGCGATGCTTAATAGAGCTTTTCCACGATATAGTGATGTTTTATTTTAAATCTGTGTAGCTACAAGTGTATCCATGATATGTGTATCCATGCAACAAGTGTGAAACCCTGAAACACCCTATCTTTATTTATAACGATATATATTAAAGAGAAGTGATTTTCACTTATTTTTTTACTTTATCATAATGCCCTCCACGCGCCTTTCCTATTCGGTGCTCATACAACATACTCCAAGATGTATTGAAACAGATAATACGATTGTTGAATAATTCTTTTGACCCGTAAATCATCAATGTGATCATGCTACGAGATGTACATTCCGTTGTAACCTACAGACAAGTTTGCTAGTATAAAAATAAACTATGCCAACAACTAATTCGGTTCAAAGAAGACAGAAAAAAAAACCTGAGTTTTTATTTTTATATTATTTAATTTAAATATTTTTTTTGCTAAAATACTTGTCTCCAACTCAAAAAAATGCAAAGCTTACTACTGCAGCCGATTGAACCGGCGGGAAGTACTTAACAGTTGAATTGGCAGAATTTTCTTTTCTCTGTCAGCTCATCTTAAGAAAATCATAACTTTTATATTTGTACTCGGTTGAGAATAAAGTTTATACGAAAGTTGTAGAGAAAAAAGAGATCTACAACTTTGCAGTTTATGTATTTTTCATCTGAGGTTATTTAGATACCTAAAAATAATAATATAATGTTCACATGTCTATTTGTATATCTGAAAATTAATTTGATTATTTAGGTATAAGATGGCTTTAAACAAAAGTATTGCGAACTACAAAATTTGTATAATTGTTGTTTCTATATGATATTATATGAAAAGTTATTATTAATTTTAAATATGCTGCACTAGCTAGTGGATAAATTGAGGCAATTTATTCACACCCTTACGTAGCACATCTTCTAAAAATTTATAACTTTGTCATATAGTCACATATGAATATAAAATTTACATAAGAATTGTATTTAGCGATGAAATATACAATCTTTTAGTTCAATACATTTTTGTTTGAAACCATCTTGGTGCCAAAATAAAATTTATTATCTCAGTTCATATATGAAAGTTATGCCTTTTTTAAGATGATGTGAAACAAAAAAGAGAAAATTTCACCCAATTCAATCGACGGTAAGTACGTTATGCCAGTTCAATAGGCGGCAATGGTATAGTTTTGCAATTTTTGGATTTGGACAAACATTTTTATAAAAAATAAAAAGGTAAAAAAAAATCAGATTCCAGTATCGACTTTTTTTAATCGGTCTAGACCGAAAGTCCGAAACCAGTAAACCACTGGCGTGTTTGGAAGTACCAAAGCCTTGGCAGGGCTAGCTTATCTTTGAATGGGCCTTTCTTCCCCTAATTTCAGACTACAGAGATGTGGCGGGCTTTCTGACCCTAAACCCTAAACAGGCCGCAGCCCTCGGCATATCTCTATCAGCATGTGTCAGTACTTGCTAATAGAAAAGAGAATTAGGCCTCGTTTGGTAGCCCAACAACTCCAGCTTCTCTCACGCATTCACTGTTCGAGCTTTTTTTTTCTCTCCTCTCTCCTCCTCTCAAAGAGAAAAAGAGCTCCTGTGAATAATGCATCAACAGTGAATGCGTCAGAGAAGCTGGAGCCAGTAGAAGCTCTACCAAACAGGACCTTATTTCTTTGGCCATAAAAAAGGTTCTGCTTTCTTCCCTTATCCTTTTATTTTTGAAGTTACCTATTTGGCTCAAAAGTTATCTTTAGTTCTTTATACGGCCCTTCCGTTAGCTTTGGGACATAACGATGTTAAGTCATAGGCAAAATGACAATTTTACCTTTGGACGAAAATAAATCAGTGCAGAGTTTAGTTTGTCTGTGACCATGCAAAATATTGATCAAAGTTAAACATAGACAAACTAAACTATGTACTGATTCATTTTTCACGTAGGGTAAAATCATCATTTTGTCTTTGAATTAACACCGTTAAGTCCCAAAACTAATGTATGGGTCATATAAGGTACTGAAGATAACTTTTGAGCCAAACAGGCAACTTCAAAATAAAAGGGCTAAGGAAGAAAGCAAAACTTTTTTTAAGGCCAAGGTAATAATTCTCTCATAATAGAAACATTTGCATAGTCCGTTATAATATAACATTACTTCGTAGATTAACAACCATATTAGTGCTACTGAAGTGTTTTCTAATAAAAAATTGGATTAGTTTGTTTGAAAGTGTTTTAGTGGGCAAGCGGCCTTAGCGGTGGAGCTAATTCTTCACTGAAGCTCCTTATAGTGAGATCAAGGTCACAAGAGAAAATAGAACTAACAAGCATGTTGCCACCAAGTTCAAATGTTGATGATCATATTTTGAAATATAATGTAGAGTGCCGTAGGTTCGTAACCACAGCTAGTGACCAGTGGATAGATTAGTGAGTCGATGTGTAGAACTTTGGTGGTTAGCACTTAAGACACGAAAGGAGCTTATCCTTATTCGGGCCTCGAAGCCCTACGTCCAATAGCGTTTTCTTCGTGTTAGAATGCTCAAGTTCTTACAATGAGAGAAAGAGAGATGATACGAGAGCACTAAGATAGTTCTGATCTAGGGTTTTGGGATTATGGTTCTTGTAGCCTTATATCTAAGAGGGCGAGGGGAATACACGGAGTATGGTTCTTTGTAGCTTCCTTGGTGGCTTAGGGAGTCCTAGGGGTTTGTTTTGTATTTCTAATCTTCGAGTCGTTGAAGGCGTCCATCGTCTCTTGTTTCGTGATCGCGCCGACAACGTTGGAACAGTCCCTGACATCGCATACAAGGGTCTGGAGCCGGTCGTCAGAGCCTGGAGTTGTCGTTGTGTCTTTCCCGGGCCCGCCCTTCCCTTGGCTTCCGTCGCAAGCCAACGAGGGAGAAGCCTTCGCAAGAGATACTGACGTGGGGTCCCACGACTTCATCTCTTCCTCGGTGCGAAGAAATCGCGTGTTCCCCTATCATGTTGTGTCACGCCCCGAGAATGATCGCTCGCCAGGTGTGGCCGACAAGGCCTCACGGGGACGAGGGGACAGAGCTCCACTAGGACCATGGGTGCTGTGGCTTTGTTAGTATGTCAAGCTCCTCCCGTCAGAGCTCGCCGAAAGATTCATAGAGTCGTCACAAGTGGAAGGTCGGTCAGGACGACGAGGCATGGGGCCACTGCCACCGAACTACCCTTGGTCGGTTTCGAGTAGGTATCGCTGACGAAGCCAGGGTGACGTCGCTCAGGAATCCTCGAGTTCCTAAGTGAGGGATTTGACCGTTGGCCTGACTCGAGGCGCCCACGATCGACGAGGCTGTCCATCGCTTGAGTTATCTTGGACCCAGCGGGCCTTTCTCATTATCCAACGAGGACGCGCCAGTGCACCCGCGGCGTGTAGCCCCCGAGCTCTTGGCCGATTAGAAGAGTCTGTCAGGGGGTAAATTATGCTATTATGATATTAATATGGGGATTTAAGTAATCCTGCGGTTAGGTACTCAACATAGAGTTTACCTCTATTTTCCTTACAATGACCGGTCTAGCCACAGATATACCGACCATTTTGACTAGCACTAGAATGGGATTTTTATGCTTGATTGGCACAACTCCAAACAGGCAAACAAGCGAGGGAATTCTAGTAGAGAGGGACGAAAGGACCACTACTAGTGTTTGGTTCTCTCTGCTAAATTTTAGTTCTTGTCACATCGGATGTTTAGACACTAATTTAGAGTATTAAACATAGACTAATTATAAAACTAATTGCACAGATCGAGAATTACGAGATGAATCTATTAAGCCTAATTAGACTCATGTTTAGTCCTTCTAATTAGTATCCGAATACCCGATATGACACATACTAAACTTTAGTCCCCGGATCGAACAACCCAGCCTCTCGGGCACCACACATTAAATTTGCACTGGCAATTACAGGCTTGCAGCAATGCTTAATACAGATGTGGCGCATTTTAGGTGGCATCATTAGCCAGCTTCCACCAACCAGACAGTACCAACCACAGGACCGGCCGGGATAGAAAAGGGAAAGGCAAAGCATTAGCATAAACAAACAAAGACGAGCACGAACACTCCGTTGTCCGGTTGAGAGGGCCGGGACGGCGATGAGAGATTGCCAAATGGTTGGCGAAGCGAGTAAGGTTTCATCATCAGAAAAAGAAAAGAGAAATATATATATAATCGCAAAGCGACACAGCGAACGGCCGGTGCTTTGAGTTCGTGGTGCTAATTAATCTGCTTCCTCGGCGCCCCACCCCGCTAAATTAGTGCGCGCAATCATTCACCCGTTCGTCTTTTTGCCGAGCAAAATAGAGCAGGCCATGTAGCTACACGCCAATCGGCAACCTTTTCTCCCTTTGGTCTAAAAACGAGAACATATGTACCTGGCCAGAGTCCAGATCGATGATGTGCACGAGAACAAAAGCAAGGCGGCAAGGCATACGTGTTGGCCGCCGTCGTTAGTTAGATGGCACTAGGATATACGCGGCTGATTAGCTCAAACTACGGTCTGCCCCTAGGCCATGTGTGTTGAGTCCCGTGACATGCGTGCGTAAACTCAGATTGATCTCCATCTGCTGCTGCTGTAGGATGTAGGCCTGTAGCTGAACTGAACAGCTAGCCCTACATTACCGTGCCTCTTCTTCTACGACCCGTCCCTGTTGTCGTGACGTCTCATCGTTGGCACTTGGCAGTCTCCGGCGGATCACAATTTGTGCTCCTCTTGCTCCACGATTGATTCTCCAGATGACACCATTTGTAGCATCCACTAAATATAGATAAACGGTTAGCGGCGGCAGGACGGGCGGACGGCTAACCATGGGAAAATTTCTTATTTCTACTAGGCCAGCGTGTGGTGAGGCCGACTCCCGCACCGGCCGGCCAGCGGCCACGGACGCGTCGCTGCCTCGCTTGCGTGCGCGAACCGAGTCAAGTACAGTTTTTTTTTAAGTCCGGCACACAATGGGGCTCAGGTTTAGCAATAACAATACTCAGTTCCATCACAAATCCAAAACGTATCATCTCAAAAAAAAAATCCAAAATGTGTTCAGATAAAAACACCTATCTCATGATCAAACCCCGCTAACCACCGGACTATCAAGTCAACGGAGGCAACAACACAGTTACCTTGACCTGCGTGGATAACCGGATATGGAAGCCACCTCAAGCTTAATCTGTCGACTAACACATCCATGGTGCTTAGATAACATTTAGCCTAT
This sequence comes from Miscanthus floridulus, assembly GCF_019320115.1. NCBI lineage: Eukaryota > Viridiplantae > Streptophyta > Magnoliopsida > Poales > Poaceae > Miscanthus > Miscanthus floridulus. Next base: position 123,535,674 of record NC_089584.1, read on the forward strand.
TCGCTTGTTGGTTTCAGCCAGAGTTTATCAGCCAGCCAATAATATTTTTCTCTCATAACAAACCAGTACCAGCCGGACTTATCGACCCAGAAACAACGAGCCATTGAAGGAGCACAAGTGCACGATATCACCGTCACAACGTTTCTCTACCTATACCTATCTTAAACTTCAAATGCATCACGCTATTCCCTTCGGCAGCAACGACAAACAACCTTTTCTGTGCTTAACTCACTACTGTCTGCACCATAAAAAGTTAAATTTCTCTGTCCTCCTCTCTAACATAAACAAAGGAGCTGAGATTTTTGTTTGGTTCACGAAAATGTAACACACTATTTGATCATGGAGGAGCATAGAAAGCAATTCTTGTGTTTGGTTGATGCCAGGCCGTAATCAGATATTCAGCCTGTTCGCTTGTTGGTTTCAGCCAGCCCAAACCAGCCAGTCAACAGTGTTTTTCTCTCACAAAAAACCAGCACCAGCCAGCCCAAACCAGCACCAGCACCGACCAGCGAACAGGGCCATTGGCCTATATATTCCCCGTTGAAAAAGTGTGCTATTTCGATGGCCAGGCCATAATTAGATAGGAATACTGGTACCTAACAATGACCATCCATTTTCTATCGCAGTTTGTGGTGAAGCTGACAAGCTGCGTCATGTTGTTCCATATGAAACGAGTACGACGAAGTTAAACCGCAACTTTAAAATCTAAAATGTCTTATTAATATTTAATAGTTCATTCATGACTGAGACTAAAAAACAAAGTTTGATAACAGACGCTGGACCATCCATCCCGACGATATCTTCAATTAGCCTCGGTCAACAGTTGATTCCGCCGCGAAATCTCGAGGGCCTCGGCGAGGCCGACTCCCGCACCGCCCGGCCACGTACGCGTCGCTGCCTCCCTTGCGTGCTCGAGCCGAGCCAAACGGTGCGCTGCCGAAAGGGTTGGTGCTGGTCGTTTCGTGCAGCTGTCAAGTTCGTGCTGCGTGCCGTGTCGCGGTCCCAAGTACAAATACGCTGAAGGTGTCTCTGTCTACCTTTCGTTGAAAAAAATCCCAGCACAACTCTACTAACGCCAAAATCGTTCGTACATAATATAAAAAATAGCGCCCGAGTGCGCACGTATATGAACAGCATGATATATTATCAATCACTTATTCCCCTTTTGATAACATGATGGCCTTGTTTCTTTTGTCTTGTAATCTGTATTTTTTTAGTCAGAATTGTGTTTATCTTTCACAGTAAATTAACCAGAACAATATTTCGGTTTGTTTTTTCAGCGAAACGAATATAACTGATAAGTAATTCTGTTATCATGACACTGATTGCTCATTGAGAAGACGGGCAGGCAGAGAACATCTCGAACGACAGTCGTTAGTTCAAATTTAGAATCGCTTCTTGAGAGTTGAGACGGAGGTATTTTTATGCATGTTTCCTCGGTGTCAGGCGACTGAATGTTCAGTCGACGTGCGTGCGTTATTCTTCAATCCGTGCAGCATCAATATAAAATAGATTGTGGCCATTGGATGTTAATCCAGTGCTCGCTACCTGTTGCCTGAAAATAAGTCAGATTTCAGGCACCAGAAATATAGCATATCCCATTTTCATGTTGACAACCCGTGATACTCCTACCAGGCTTACCATTTGTTGGTAGAAAAAAAATCCCAGCCGGTCAGCTCTGGAGTCTGGACAGCAGGTCCGGCAATCACCAAACCAAAGGTGGTCCCACGCTTCAGTGACTGTCCACCGCATCACCATTTTTTAGTAAAAACCTAAACAAACCCCCTGTTTTTCTAATCGTTCGTTTGTCACCGCAGCAGTAGGTAGGGCCGGACAAAATACTCACGGCCTTGTCATAGCTCGTGGCTGGCTCTGGTCAGAGTTGAACTGAAAATCTAGCTCGCTATTTTAACGAGTCAGCTTGTAGCCTGTTCACGAGCTAAAATAAGTTGAGGCCTATTAACCCACGATTATAAATTCAGAAGATGATGATGCTGACCTAAAAGTATACACATATTCTATTGGTATGTAATCATTATTTTCAGTTGTTTTATATGAATTTTAATTTTTAATTGTTGTGTTACTTAAATGTTGATTTTATGGATTATTTTACGGGGAGAAGATGATAGGACTGACATTGAATCTGTGGACTTTACTAAGTTTATAGTGGCAAGCAACTAGTTAGTATGCTGGAACTGCATGATTATAGATAGACCAGCTATGTTGCATAGTTGTTACTTTTGATGAACCTAATATGTATTAATCATGTATAGTTGCATAATGATGGACGTTACCTTCTATAATTAATGTAGTATAAATATTATAAATATGTGTATCTTATTTTTTTTATAGCTCGCAAGCTAAACGAGAAACTCGATAACGAACCGAACCGAGCTACCCTCAGACTCATAATATTAACGAGCTAAGCCGATCTCGCTTAAGGATGGCAATGGGGATATACCCGTCGGGTATCGCCGAAACGTTCTTTTCCCCGCTATGGAGAATTCATCCCGTCCTCATCCCCATTAACTGTCTTGGGTATAGATTCTTGCCCATCCCCGTATCCGTCGGGTATCGGTCGGGTAACAGATATCCGACGGGTTATGCATACCCGATAAACAAGGACACTTGGGGTCGCAGCTTTGCAATCGGAGATGTTTCTTCTTCACCCGGGTATAAGTGTCGGAGTCTCGGAGATGCCGAGGAGAAGGAGTGAGGTTGCGAGGAGGATGGGCAAAGGTGGCAGAGAGACCGAACTGAGAAAGCGAGGGGCACGAGCGCTCGTGAGACAGGCGTGCTTGTGCTGCTGGCGGAGATGATGAGGAAAAATTGAACGAGGGTTCCTAGAACACACAAACTATATATATGATTGTTCAGATTTAGACCAAAATGCCTATGTTGAGCTTCTTTGGACCTAATACTCGCATGGCAGCTCAAATAGTCGGGTTCCCCAACGGGTAACGGGGATGGGTAAACAGAGAACGTTCTCGTACCTGCTATACCCGTCGGGTATGGATTCTTACCAATTTAGATACCCGCAGGTAAAAATATGATCCCATCCCCGTCTCCTAATGGATCAAATACCCGTCGGATATCAGGTATCGGGGCCCGTTGCCATCTTTAATCTCGCTGGTTAGCCTAATTAGCCGGCTCGAGCTGATTCGAGCTTAGCACATACTGCTATTAAGGATGAAAACGGTCGGAAACGGTCGAAAAACTCTTAAATTATTTTCTACTTTTATATTTGAAATACGAAAACGAAAGCAAAAACGGTAAAACCGGACACGAAAACGAACGCGAACTTACGAATTATCGAGAATTTCGAAAACAAACCAATTCGAGCGGATTTATGTCGAACACGGTCGATATACGAAAACTCAATACGGAATACCGACCCGTAGACCAAGTGCATGACTAAGTGCATACATGATCAAGTTCAAGTGCATATAATAATTAACAAGTGCATATTATAGAAACATGAACTCGAACTGAGTCAGAATAATTTTATTAATCTTTTTAGAATAGATGTAGTATTTTATTTTAAATATTTATTCAGATTTTTCTTTTTAGTAACAAAGATTTATTTGGCTGATCCAAAACTATTAAATGATTGACTTTGTAGGTGGGGGTTAAACCGATGAGCTTGATGGGCTATGGCTCAGGTGGGCTTTCGTGTAGATGCTGCTGGTTTCCTAACATTTAGCATCATCTCGTGAGTTAAAGAGAAATGAGGCTGGGCGCCGTCTATAAGAGGCCAGTAGAAAGAACACAGCTGCATGATAAACAACCTGTAATTAGGCTGTATGACCTGTGCAGTTGACCAAATTCGGTTTCAATTAGGAATATTTCAAATTAAAAGTAGAAAAGTAGAAAACGGTCGAAAAATGTCTAAACCGTTTTCTACTTTTATATTTGAAATACGAAATATATGAAATACGAAAGCGAAAACGATAGTTCAGGATATTTCCGTTCTGTTTTGATCCTTAACTGCTACAGCATCCGTAGTCTTCCCTCCCTTCCCCTTCCTTCGCCTCCCTTCCTTTCGCTTCGCTTGCTTCTCTCCTTTGCCGTCCCGTCGTCGTCTCCTCGTGGCGCATCAAGAATTCGAACCCACTCGTCAAAGGGAATCCCATCCGCGAGATCGAAAGCAACAGCAGCCGATTATTAAAGCTCCACTTTTTCAAAAGCCGCAAGGGTTACTACAACCCTAGTAGTAAATTGGCGGAAAGGAAATTCGTCTCCTCTTCTCCGATTCCAGGCGCAGTTGCGTGCTCGAGAGGGGGCGCAGAACCTAGAAGGGCCCCCAGCACCCGGCGCCGGCGCTTCGCTCACTCTGCCACGGTTCCTCCGGCGGCCGCTCCTCTGCTCGTCTGCTGGATTTGAGCGGGGATTTAACCACACGCGGGTTGGATTGGTACTGCTCTTTTGCTGGTAAGTGCTCACGCCTCACAGCTTGCTTCCATTGGGTGGATTCCCTGTTCTAAAGGTTGCTGTTGTCCGGGCGACCTTTTGTTTGCTGTGACTGAGAGCAATCAAATCAAAATTTTCTCCCGTTCTGCCCGTTCGCTTAGTTGTGGATTTGTGCGCTGAGTGTTTTCCTGCCAATCTATCATGTTCTTAAGCCTTGAACATGGATCTAGCAAACATGCTGGTGCTGTTTTTCCACCAAACATATTTGGTGTCCATAATTCGACTGAATCTGTATGCTCTACTCTTAAGTCTGGCCTGGGTATTTTGAGTCTAGCTTAATTTTGAGTCTAGCTTTTGCCATGCTCTAACCAATCTTAGTTGTCCTTGTCCTAGATAACAGCTATTTATATTTTATAGTCTATAAAGGTTGTTGCTTTATCTTCTAAAATTTAATGTAGCCTTAGTGTTTGCAGTTGTGAGGCTCACTCCTGTCCCTACTCCCTAGTCCCTAGGATGCCAATTTCGTAAGGTTTAATGGGATAGATGCTACTAGTTGCTAGGATTAGTGGAATTAACTTCCTGATGTAACTGTTCATATGCTCTTTTGGCATCTGAACTACCGTGACATAAGAAAAATGAATTGGAATTGCTTCACGTTTGAAATCTTCACCAGCTTTAGCTGTGCCTTGTTTTTCAAGTTTTTGGTATGTATAAAGCACTGAGGATATATATGTTCCTGGTCAATTTGTCATCAGATCACCACACATGACAAGGGTCATCCATGACTCCGGAGATGACATGCAGAAGGAGGCACTTGATTTGGTCTCATCTGATGTTAACTTTCCCAAGGGACGTTTCCCAGACTACAGGATTGGACCAAACAACCAAATCATTGATCCAGAGGAGACACATGAGGCTGTACCTCTCAAGGAGATTGTTGCAAAGGAAACAGCGCAGTTGCTAGAGCAGCACAAGCGCCTTTCTGTGCGTGATCTCAAAGAGAAGTTTGAGAAGGGTCTATCTGGCGCTTCCAAGCTTTCTGAAGAGGTGTTTTCCTCAGTTTGCCTCTACTTACTTTTGTCAATGGTATCTCATAGGAAATCTAAAGCAAAGATGAAAGCTGTTGTTATCAGCAACTATATTGTTATTGGAGATTCTGCAGTACTACCTCTCATCTAATGATGTTAGTCATGGTTAAAGCATTGCCATTTAGTGAAATGATAACAGGATAAAGATTCAGATCGTGTTCAAGTTATCGACCAGTAACCGTATTAAGTTGGCCCTCATCCTCATATAGTATCTGTGGCATGCTCCAGAGCTCAGTTTATTACTTCTTTTTTCTCAATCTTTATTTCTTGTTTAGACCACCTTCAGAAGTACTTGCCGCTTTGGCTTTCTTTCCTGAAACTGCTCTGCAACAGCATATTGTTAAGAAGAAAATGTATAAACACATGGGAAGTGAAATGCAAAGTTCTATGAGCTGCAGCGATGTTCTGCATCTTACTATGATAGTTGATAACTTAGAAGTTTGTTAATGAATATCAGTTTCTACTGTTATTGTACTCCCATTAAAATGGAATTCCATTCTGAAGTTGTTGCCTCATGTTTCAGGCTAAGCGGCGAGAAGCCGCTTCATTAGACAGGCAGGTTCTTCTGAAGAAGCTCAGAGATGTTCTAGACACACTGAAAGGCCGTGTGGCTGGTCGAAATAGAGACGATGCTGAGGAAGCTATCTCACTGGTTAACCTCTTCTCTTACAAATTTCTGGACTTACCAATAACTGCCTGCTGTTATAAGCTTCTTGTAGATCCATTTTTTGTTCAAAGTGGACCCCTTTTATTTTTGTAAATATCCCTTGCTTGAGGTTAGTCATTAGTGTTCCAGATAAAGGCAAGGACCTTATAAGCTATCCAAATTGTAGCCGTTCCTTTCATCCTTGCTATTCCTTAATCTATGTTTGCCTAAACGGCCCATTTTAACAACGAAGGCCACCCGTTTCGTTTAGGCCCTAAACGGTGAATTAAACGGTTGGACCGTTCAAACCGTATAAATGGTATAAACAGAATCGAGTTAAACATGATTAAATGAGCTAGACGACCATTTAATTCAATATTTAGTCAATAGGAGGATTATGACTACAATATTTAGCACCCAACTAATTAACATCTTAAGTATATGAGGTGCAGTGGGATTTAATTTTCTTCCAAAAAAATATTTGGTAGAATACTTATTTTTTACATGTGTAGATATGTATACTTTCTAGCATATTTGATTTTTACATACATAAATATGTATATTTTAGTGTTACTATACAAAACTGTTTGGGCTGTTTAAATCCGTTTGAACACCGTCTAAATGGCCTAAATGCTAAACAAAGGGTGACCGTCTAAATGGCCTAAATGCTAGGTTTTTGTAGGGGATATGACCCCCGGTATTCATAAGACAGGACATGGGCCGCACCATCAGAGGTGGCCCAGCCCACAAGATCAAGGCGTGCACGGCATTGGTCGACGTGCACCGCAAGATATTGTATAGTATCAAATATGATACTTTCCTTGTAACCCTACCTCTACAGAGTATATAAGGAGAGGCAGGGGTCCCCTAGTCGACATCTACATACATCTCATATTCAATACAACTCAACAAAGACACAGGACATAGGGTATTACGTCGATCACACGGTCCGAACCTGTCTAAATCGCTGTTTCTGCGCGTTGTGTCACCATCTAGTTCCTGATCACGCTCGCCTCTACGACAAATCTACCATCGTGGGATACCCCTTGGTGGACTGCCGAGCATCTTTTGTCGACAGTTGGCGCGCCAGGTAGGGGTGTGCGTGCTGATCCATGGCGAACCAGATGGCTTACCTCAAGATCAACGGCGTCGTCGACTCGTCGTCTTATTGTGGTGATCGTCGCCGCCACAATACGACAGCAGCATGATGCTGATTTCTTCAGATCGGCGCAACACGACGAGACGTGCACCGAGACATCTAGTACTGCGTTCCGCAAGAATCGATCCGGTCAATCAGACTCGGTGGCGTAGTTGGTCCCGCTTCATTCGGCTCAAGGGATGGTTTATCGGTCTCCATGGCAGCCACAAAACACGGGGCCCGCCTGAAGGTCTACGACAGCAGATTTACATCATGGCTCCGGTCGGCCATTGCATACACCTACGATCTACAGATGCCATGCAAAGCTAGTTGAAGTAATCAAGATAGGCAGCTTGCGTGTGCGTATACGATCTCAATGCATGCAAATATGCAAATACAGATCTACAAGGGCACACGCATGTGCACATGTACACGTACGTGTGCATGCATCATGTCGCCGCAACCAAGCCAAGAACTACAGTCTTGGAGTCGAACAAGCAAGCCGCCTGAGCCACCAAACGAGCCACTTATATAAGGACGACGTCGCCCGGACTACTTACTCTGACCACCTGCCACGTCGCAATGATGATCACCGCGAAGAACGACGCGGTGACAACCGCGACCGCTGCCATGACGACAGTTCGGAAAGCTCGAGGGCCGGGCAATTTCGTCAACGCCGACCAGATAACGCCATACGCCACTGACTAGACATTCTGTCTAAAGCTAAGTCGCGCTTTAATATTCTTCTAAATATTCTCCAATATTCGTATATCGCTATAATGTTTTTTCGAGCTGTTTTCTCCATGTTTGCTCTCCAAACGATTTTGTTTCATGTATACCATCTTCAAGATGACATACAGCTAAGTCTAAGGCAAATCCCTGAACAGTCATGTTGATGCTCGGATGTCCCTAGAGATGCCCCTGTCTCCGGCTCCTCCCTATACGTGCACGAGCGTCTGCCCTCTGCGTTATGGGTGGTCGGTAGCGGCTCCTTAGCGACGCTTTGTTCTTCCTACATGCACACGGGCTCCGCGCTCCGCGTTATGGTTAACGGGCTAGCTAGGGCTGGAGACTCAGCTACACACAAACTGGTCGGGCGGTTTGTATTAAATATAAATACATCTTCAGAATAACACTAAGTGTTCACACCAACTGATGGCCGAGCTGCATACGTTATTTCATCACCATTGCTGATTCTTCTCTGGAGTCCATATATTTTTACATCATGTACTACCGGTTCTACATATTTGTATTGCAGGATCATCGTCCAGGTGATCGGACCACCTGGTGCTCGGACTTCACCGATCAACTGGTCGAACCGCTAGGTTCATGGACTTCGTTGTCGACCAGTTGATCGGACTGTTCGCCGGTCGCTTCTACTCAATGCTCACTTCGCCGCCGACTAGTTGACCGGACTGTTCGTCACTCGTGCTTCATCGCCAGCTACGCCGTGGACTCCTCAGTGTTCGGACATCGTTAGCTACGCTGGGGACTCCTCGGTGCTCGGACATTGCCAGCTATGCCGGGGACTCCTCGGTGCTCGGACATCGCCAGCTACGCCGGAGACTCCCTTAGTGGTCGGATCTTGCTACGTCTTATTGGTGTGCTATCAAGCTGTTCCATGCTGTTCGGATCAGGGTGATGATCTTGGGCAACACGTCTGGGGTCTTGATACGCGCATGTCAGATGACGTCGGCAAGCTTTCGGACTTCTTTTCTTTGACCCTGCTACAAGATTCATTCTTCATCTTCCAGCCGGCTCGGGGACTAAGTGGCTACACTTCACCTGACGGTGAATGTGGTGCTTATTTCTTGATTTACCCTCCTTATTGACGGAGTCTAATTGGCTACACTTCTCCTAAGTAGAAGAAATTTTAAATTTTATCTTGAGCCCCTTACATCCTTCTAGCAAGCCTTACTTGACTAAGTCTGAGGTCTCCAAACCAGTTAAACTGGTTGGCATTAACTTTCACCGCCCAGGTCACCAGTTAAACTGGTCGGCTTCGACCTTCACCGCCCAGGTCACCAGTTAAACTGGTCGATTTCGACTTCCACTGCTCGGATCATCAGTTAAATTGATCGGCTTCACGTCAAAGTGCTCGGACTTATTCAAGACAGCGTTGCTCAAAGGATACAAGGCGCTCGGGGACTAGCTGTGGGGGATATGACCCCCGGTATCCATAAGACAAGACATGGACCACACCATCAGAGATGGCCCAGCCCACAAGATCAAGGCGTGCACGGCACTGGTCGACGTGCACCACAAGATATTGTATAGTACCAAATATGATACTTTCCTTGTAATCCTACCCCTTCAGAGTATATAAGGAGAGGCAGGGGTCTCCTAGTCGACATCTACATACATCTTATATTCAATACAATCCAACAAAGACACAGGACGTAGGGTATTACGTCGATCAGACGGCCCGAACTTGTCTAAATCGCTGTCTTTGCGCCTTGTGTCACCATCTAGTTCCTAATCACGCGCACCTCTACGACAAATCTACCATTGTGGGATACCCCTCGGTGGACTGCCGAGCATCTTTTGTCGACAATTTTATTGTGTTGTTATAAACTTGTAATTATAAATAACAACCTGCGAAACAGTTTGCAAGATGAATATATTAGTCTTGAGATCCTTTTGGCATGCATCTGTAGTTTCTTTGGACCTGTTCTTGAGATTTTTTTGGAGTATTTCTCTATTTTCTCATTCTGAATAGACAGGGAGTCAAGGACTATGTTCTCACACGTCATTCCTCTTTTGTATCCAATTTACTTTTCAATTATGCCTGCCATAGTGCCCTGTCCATATTACATTCAGATTGTAAATGTTCCCCCCCCCCCTTATGCTACCTTTAGCTGGAGAAATGCTTATGTGATTATGCAATCATTTGCTATCAGGTGGAGGCTCTAGCTGTCCAGCTGACACAACGAGAAGGGGAATTAATTTATGAGAAGGCTGAAGTAAAAAAATTGGCTAACTTCCTTAAGCAGGTCTGCTGCAGTTTTTTGTTAGTATCCAATTAGCTTTGCAGACTTTTTAATGTGCTACCTGAGAAGCTGAGTTGAGGCTTCAAAGAAGACTGCTTTCTATCTGTCAATATGTTATGATATAAACATGACAGGACAGCTAGGTACCATGCCCATGTTTCCAGTGGAACGTAATGTTCTTATTTTTTAGAACACCAAGAAAGTTTCAGTTTCTCATGATTTTATAACTTTCTTTTAGTTCCTTTGATTGTGGTATGCACCAGTAGCAGCCTAGGAGCACCCTTTTTTTTTGAGACTTGGTAGGCTAGCCTAGTTGAACCTTTAGATTTACATTTACCAGACTGTCACAGTGTCACATTTGTATTTTAGGCTACTGAAGATGCACGCAAAGTAGCTGAAGAGGAAAGGGCTCTTGCGCTTGCTGAAATTGAAAAGGCTAGAGCTGCGATCGAAAAAGTCGAGAAAGCATTGCACGTGCATGATTCTGCGTCAAGTAGCAAAGAGAAGGAGGTACTTCTTTATTTCAAATTGAACTTGGATGTTCGTTTGATTTGTGTCTCTTGTATCATTTATTGCTAATTACCATTGGCATCCCTTGGTGTATGCTTTTCGTGGACGATGTAGTGCTCGTTGATGAGGAGTGAATCAGAAACTAGAGTTATGGCGGGAGACTTTGGAGTCCAAAGGTTTTAGACTCAGTAGAATTAAAACTGAGTATATGAGATATGACTTCGGCACTACTACTCGGGAGGAGGAAGATATTAGTTTGGAAGGTCAAGTAGTGCCTAGGAAGGATACCTTTCGATATTTAGGATCAATGCTACAGAGAGATGGGGATATTGATGAAGATGTTAGCCATAGAATCAAAGCAGGGTGGATGAAGTGGCGCCAAACATCTGGTGTCCTATGTGACAAAAGGTACCACAGAAGCTAAAAGGCAAGTTTTATAGGACGACGATTAGACCTGCTATGTTGTATGGTGCAGAATGTTGGCCTACGAAAAGACGACATGTTCAACAGATAAGTGTCGCGGAAATGCGTATGTTGCGTTGGATTTGCGGTCATACAAGAAGGGATCGAGTTCGGAACGATGATATACGTGATAGATTAGGGGTAGCACCAATTGAAGAAAAGCTTGTCCAACACCGGTTGAGATGGTTTGGACATGTCCAATGGAGACCTCCAGAGGCACCGGTGCGTAGTGGAATCCTAAGCCAGGATAGTAACGTGAAGAGAGGCAGAGGAAGACCGAAGTTGACTTGGGTAGAGGCAATAAAAGGAGACTTGAAAGAATGGAATATACCTAAAGACTTAGCCTTAGATAGGAGTGCTTGGAAAACAGCTATTCACGTGCCTGAACCTTGATTGCTTCTGCTGGGTTTCAACTCTAGCCTACCCCAACTTGTTTGGGACTTAAAGGCTTTGTTGTTGTTGTACCATTGGCCCATATTTATTTTGTATCTTGATTTTTGTCCCCTAATAATCAGGAGATAGAGGAACTTAGGAAAGAGGTCCGAGAGGCTAGGAGAATAAAAATGCTACACCAGCCAAGCAAGGTTTGTCTTTGGTTACCCTGCCTTTCTTTTGATATCTTATCAAAGTCTTAATTGGCATGTTATGTATCCTCTGCTGTTTATTAATTTGATGGAGCTAGTAAAAAATAGACTGTCTTCTGATATGTTTATGTAAAAAACAATCATAGGTCATGGACATGGAGTTTGAGCTTCAGGCACTGCGGACTCTTATCTCAGAGAAGACTCAGCTATGCAATCAGCTAAAGAAAGAGGTATCTGCTGTCAGATATATAGGGCAGAGTTTGTACTAGTAGGGTCTTCAAATTTAAGTAATGTTGAGCTGTATGATAATCACTGCCCAACGCTTTTTATTTGTAGCTTGCCATGATCAAGAGGTTAGAAGAGGATAGTTCTGACCTCTTTGAGCTTGAAGGTTCTAATACCCTTGGATCGCAGTTTTGTATTATCCCTCGAGTTGATGGTGCTCCAAACATCGCAAACTGTCCAATTCAGTGGTATCGTGTAATTTCTGGAGGCACTAGAGAACTCATATCGGGTATGTTATCAATAAAGTGCCATGCAGACTAGTAGGACTTCTCTATAAGTCATTCAAAGAAATAGGCTCATCTGTAAATCAATTCTTTTGGTTCTTTTTGCTGCAATCATTCCTAAAGATTATTAAATTGATCTTATTCTTTTGGCATCTCATGCAATCATTCTGTTGGTAAGATGTTGTGAACTCTTCCTGCAGGAGCAACAAAATTTACGTATGCCCCAGAACCGTTTGATGTTGGCCGATTATTGCAAGCAGAGATAGTTCTGAATGCAGACAAAATTATAGTTCAGACAGATGGCCCTATAGATAACGGTTAGTCCTTTTCCAAGGTTTTTTTAAACAGGTTTAAGTCATTTTCCCCATCTGTATTTTTTTAAAAGATTCAATGGCAATCCTAAATGTCATTCTTCCAGAAAATAACTGGAATTAAGTTATCTGAGACATTTACTGTTCTAACTTTTTCCTCGTCGTACATCCCCTTTGGCATTTGTGTCCTATCTGATTTCCTACTATTAAAGTAGAGCTTGATATGACAGTTACCCTATATCAGATAGGGTACTTACAAGCATTGTGATTTATCTTGTCATATTTTATAACAATCACGCAAAAGCAGCAAGCTGCTGGTAGTTTGATACAAGCTTGACATGACTGAAGTTTCACTTAAATAGCTGACTTATTATGCTTTGAACAGCTGCAGGACTTGAACGATATGTGGACTCACTTATGAAAAGGACGGATATTGAGTTCAATGTATGTTCTCGTCTTGATTATATGATGTATGGTCTCTTCGATACTTTTTGGAAAACCATCTACGAATCCACCGAAATCAATGATAAATCATTATGCAGTTCTTTATAGCAGCCCCCCAATCCAACTCCCCCAATAAGATGGTAATGGGGATGATCCAATACGACTTTTTGGATTATTGGGGGAGATGCTTTTGTAGATCACCAATAACCTTCCCCATTATATAGGACCCACCTGTCATATTACAGTTTTTTATTTTCTTTCTTTCTTTTTTCTTTCATTTTCTCTCTCCGCGACAGTGGAGGCAGCCTCATCACCAGTCGCGACCATGGCTGGTTCAGATCCACAGCTGGTTCCGCTGGATCAGATCCACGGCGGCGGCCACGGCGATCTGGTGTGGGCGGTAAGCAGGGAAGAAGACAAAGTGTGACAGTTATTGTGGGCCCCATTTTGTTGGGGTAGATGCAACTTCCCCTTTATTCGAGGGGAGATGGGGGAGATATTGGTGATCACAAGAAAAGGGAGAGCTATTGGGGAGCTGCTGGAGCAATGAAATTGCCTCATCTCGCTCAATATGACAGGTTTATAGGGATGAGGGATGGTATAGGTGAGCTGCTGGAGATGCTCTAAGTGCTGTTTTTTTTTTTTTTTGGGGGGGGGGAGATGTTAGCCCCTAAAATTTATAACATCACATTTGCCCACTCTCAACCGGGCCTCTCATTTTTAATCAGTTGAAGTGGCACTGAGTACTTTATCTCTGTATTTTGCCATGATTATTTATGGTAGAGAAGCAGTGATTGAGGTTTTGATTTAATGTACAATGCTAAGTTGAACCATGGTTCACACTGCTGCTTTGTAGGTAGTAGTAACCCAAATGAATGGGAAGGATTACTCATCCAATTCTGTCCATGTATTTCACATTGGAAAGCTGAGAATAAAACTTCGAAAAGGATGGTCTACAAAAGCAAGAGAGTCATATTCCACTACGATGAAGGTAAATTAGGGCTTAACTTAGATGAAATTACTTCATTATTTGACATGTTGCCTGTTCTGTGGTTGTAGCGGTAGGCATACTTATAAGTATATTTATAATGATGTTATTTAGATGAATATTGGGCTTTTCCTTCAGAAGTAGTAGTTTGTGGGATTTAATTATGTTTTTTTTTCCTCATGGGATGGTTGTTGTTGCATGCTTATAGGCATTACTTCATTAACTGTGCTGAGGATCTGATTTTCTGATTTTCAAAAGCAGTTAAGCCTTTTATAGGCTATTTTATGATTAATCTTCTGATAATCTGTTTGTCTTGTTCCATTTACAGTTATGTGGGAGTCGCGGTGGTGGTAATGCTGCAGCTAGGGCAGTTTTCTGGCATGCTCGGAAAGGCTTGTCCTACACTCTAGCTTTCGAAACAGACAGGGACAGGAACGCTGCGATTATGATTGCTCGCAAATTTGCTTCGAACTGCAATGTATGCCATGTTGTCTTGAGTTTTGTTTTACTGTGCAAATAATATTCTTTTTCCTATTGTTCTAGAAAACGGCATGGTTTACACCTTTTGATGACTCTGCAGATCGCTCTCGCTGGCCCAGGCGACCAAGGCACCTGATGAAGTGATCATGCGTGTTTTGACAGCGACACAGTACATAATTAGGGTGTTGGATTGGTTGATTGGGTGCTTGTCTTAGTTTGTGTATTTGTGCTTGTGAGGGTAGAGGTTGTACACTGCGCGAGGCTATCCCCTTTCCATATATCTTATGGAGGCATTGTTTTTGTTTGCCTGCCTGCAGCACTAGTGACGTTCTTGAAGGATGTACAAATTGATCACTGTTCTCGTGCCTTACATCTGTAATATTTGAACCAAAAAAGATTGGTCATTATATAGTTTCTCTCGGGTCGGGAACATTTCCTGTTTGAGCTATCAAGAAATCTACAGACAGAGCTGGTCTCGTGGAGTCACCTATTGATATTTATTTAGTGAATCTGTGATGCGTGGATAACTTCGGTGGTCAACATGATTCAGATTTCTGTTTTTTATTAGTCATCGCTAGAGCATATGAGGTGGCATGACGAACGCTGGAAAGCATGAATATTGTCATGAGAGGAGGGCGACCACACGCTCCGCTGAACTCAAATGTACCACTGGAGCATTACATGACGGTATTTTCTCACTAGTGAATACCGTATAAATAAAATATTCTGAATAATCAAACTGGATGTCAGACGGTCAAGCCTGTAAGGGCAGCAGCAACGCACGCTGTCAAAAGTCAAAACCATATGCCATACACACAGTCATCAATTGAGACTATAAATCTTCTACTGCAAGACATTTTATAAAAAAAACAGCTTCAGTTTTTGTTAGATTTTTTTTACTGGCCTCGCTCACAAACCGCCTCACATCAGAAACCGTAGAAGTGCGTGATGAGGCTACTGCTGCTTTGTTAATGGTCACAACGCGAATTCCGTTGCTGCCTCGTCCTTTTGTCAGGCGAAGCAACCGCATGAACGTACGTGGCGACGTGGAGCCTGGGGCTAACAGCCAGCCTGTATAGCCCCGACCCCCGATTGGACGGAGACGAAGTGGCGAACGTTAAAAGTGCCGTCCATCTGCATGTAGGCTTGTCAGAGCCGACTGGTGAGTACGCTACTCACAAGTCACATCACATGCATGCGAATTGCGAGGCAACTGAAGACAACAGTGGCTTTTGTCAGCGAGTCCATAGTGTACTGACCTCATGGACCGCATGGTCACACGACTCGTGTCTCCTAGCCGTTTAGTGGCCC
This sequence comes from Miscanthus floridulus, assembly GCF_019320115.1. Classification (NCBI taxonomy): domain Eukaryota; kingdom Viridiplantae; phylum Streptophyta; class Magnoliopsida; order Poales; family Poaceae; genus Miscanthus; species Miscanthus floridulus. The sequence continues at coordinate 123,551,545 of NC_089584.1, forward strand.
TGCCATTGATGGAGGACAGCCATCTGTTCAGCTGGTAGCTGAAGTTATTTTATTATAAAAAAAATATTGTAAATTTTAACTGATAAGTCGACTAATAATACCAGTTTTCTGATGAATTAGCCACGCTCTTGCTCAATCCATATCCAATCCCTTTTCATCTCGTGACAACGTTCGGCCAATCTTATGCATCCTTTCTTTTTTTTTCATTTTGAATAAAAGTGGACAGTTTTAACAAACACAAATTCAATGCTCTGTTCACTTGAACCTATCAGCTAGTTTATTAGCTAGAATCTACAGTATTTTTTTCTCACAACAAAATAGCTTCAGTCAGCTTATTAACTGGCTTATGAATCAGCCAAATAGAGCCCAAATCTCATGGGAAAACTCTGCAACTAGCAAGTGGCTGGTGGCACGACAGAAAGAGAAGAAATCACAGGCTTTGCTGCGTTATTTGCAGGTCGAGTTTTTACAAGGCGATGCCTTTTGGCGGTGTATGGTGCGGGAAGTATTCTCACTAACGGATAAAATACAAGTCAAGCTCGAAGCCGAGCCTGTTCGTCTGGCTGTGGCTTGTCGTAAACGATCGTAAATTTTTAGCTAGAACAGTATTTTTCTCTCACAAAAATCAGTCAGCAGTATTTTTTCACGAACCAGCAACGATACGAACCAGAAAACGAGCTGACCCACACATTACCATTTCAAATTCACCGTGAAGAAATACGCCGTAGACGAAGCGCAAAACACCGAGGAAAGACAATTTCTTGAGGAGACACCCGACCGAGGCGGCGGAACATGTATGTACTGCAGTCTCGGCGGCTCACATGCAAGCCTAAGCGAGTACGGAGCTCTTGTCCGTGATGAGGCTATCTCTATATGCTAGTGATGACTGATGACCGCTTGGTCATGTGACCAATGCCTCCCTCCCAGCTTGTTCATTGGATGGGCTGAATTTTACTGTTAGACATGCTCTCGTACATACATACCAGGATTAAGTCCACTTTTGTACCCTCAATTATTGGATTCGTCTAATTTTGACCTCCAGCTACAAAACCGTCTAATGTGGGTATCCCAACTATCAAAACTATTCACCTTTAGCACCTGGGCACGAGCAGGGCTATTTTGTCTGACGTGGAGCAGGTTTGACCACGGCACACTGCCATTGACCATGCCACGCTAGCCTCTCTCTTTCCTGCGCCGCAGCCGAGTTGTCGGTTCCTTGAAGGACGGCGTCTGGCGAGATGGGAGGGGCAGGCGCCATCCAGGCTCCGACCCTGAGCCGCTCCGAGCTCCAGCAGCCGAGCTCCTCGTCAACCTCGCACCAAGCCATGACCAGGAGCAGCAACCGCGTCACCCTGCCTCCACCGACCTCGGCCCTCTGCTGCACGCCAAGTCAGAGACCGTTCTCCACTAGCCAACAGCGCCACCATGAGCCCCACCTCGATCTCACCGTCCACGACGTCGCTGCGCACAACCTCCACCTTGCCGAACAGTTTTGCCTCCGCACCCACGTGCGCTGGTGCTCGCGTGGGGCTGCTGCTGCATGCTCGTGCGCCCGCGTGGCGGCAGCGGCGGCTCACCTGCGAGCGGCTACAACGTGCGGGCATGGCATCGGTGTGGGAGGCTGGGCTCATGAGCTTCTGCAGCAAGCACCCGGGCTAGCGAGCAGGAGCTCTGCTCCCGCGACCATGGCAGCAACGTCGGCGAGAACTCAAAATTCGTGGCTTACCCTTGATGGTTTGCGATGAGATCACGTCCAGGGGCTAGCTAACAACCGGGCGCAGCCATGTGTGTGAGGAATTGGAAAAGGGTGGCGCAGTTGGGACGAATTTGGTCGCGGGGTGAAAGTCAACAACGATGGCGGCGGCGACATTTTATAGTCACGCGGCGTGGAGCAGACAACGGCTTGGGCGGGCTTCGGCAAGCTTCTAGGCACGGCTTGGGCGCCCACTTGCGTGTGGCATTGAAGGCGCGATGCCTCGTGACGAGGCGAAGCACAGAGGTGCTCGGCGTTGATGGCGGACAGGTCGAACAGCGTGCTGTCGTGGTCGTTTCGAGCGGCCGCGGGCCATGCCTACTGGCGTCGAGGAGAGGCTTGGATGGAGCTCCCGTGCGGGAGGTCGGGCTCGCGACCGCCTCCTGTGGTGTCCGCCTGCCCCTCCCATCTCGTCGGACGCCGTCCTTCTAGGAACCGACGACTCGGCTGCGGCGCAGGGAGGCGGCATAGGAAAGAGAGAGGCTAGCGTGGCATGGTCAAACCCGCTCCACGTCGAACAAAACAGCCATGCTCGCGTCCAGGTGCTAAAGTTGAATGATTTTGACAGTTGGGATACCCACATTAGATGATTTGTAGTTGGGGTCAAAATTAGACGAATCCAATAATTGAGAGTCCAAAGTGGACTTAATCCTACATACAATTGATATCAAACCTATTTTAATTTGACACACAGTTTGGAGCAAAAGTTGACTTCATGCTCACAAACACAAACATAAACCCGTCCGAACAGGGTAAAATAAATAGAAAAACGTCGACTGCGAGACTTCATGCTCACAAACACAAACATAAGCCCGTCAAAAGACTCTTCCTTCCTTTCTTGCTTTGAGGAAAACACACGAGATCTCCAAATAATAACGCGAATCCCCCAATCATTTATTACTGCGCCTGCACATATTAAGCTGTTAATAACGCGCCTGGGCCAAGAAAAGAAGGAAGAGCAGAACCACAGCTTCCCAAGTCCCAACTCAACAACGCGCCGTAATAGAAAGCCTATCCCCTTTCCAGCTCGGAGGCGAATCCCACTCGGCCGCAACGGCTAGTTTCCCGGGGGGGTCGATCCCAGCCGTCCGACCGGCTCCTCCCGACCGTTGCGATACGAACCCTTCCCGACCGTTGGAGCCGCTCCTCCTCTCCTCTCCTCTCCTCTCTCGCCGCCTCGACCCGCTCCGCCCTGCCTCCTGACAGCGCCCGCGGCCCGCCTGCACGCTCGTTTATATCTGTGCCTCCCCTCCCCGAGCCATAGCCTCCTCGTCCCCTCACAACTGTACCATCAAACGCCGCCATTGATTGACCGACCAGCGAGAGAGAGGGGAAAGGGGGCAAAAAAACGCTTCTTCTTGCATTGCCGTGCCGGATCCGCGGTGGCTGCGCTCGCCGGCGGTGAAGAGGGGTCGCGGGCGGCGCGCCTCCAGTCTTTCTTCGCCTCCGTGCTCTCCGGGCTCTTCGGCCAGGCCGAGGACAGCGAGGACGAAGAGATGGCCACCCGCAACCACAACAACGCCGCCGCCGCTGCCGCTCCGCAGCTCCGCCATCACAGCCGAGGTAAGGCCCACGGATCCTAGCGCTTCTTCTTGGGTGCTCCCTCGTTCGTCTTGATCGAGTTTGGGTGGGGGCGGAGCTCTTGCGGCGGATTCTTACCCTCTAGAGCAAGTTCTTTGGCTCAATTAGCGAAAAAGATTGGATCTTGAGCCTCGTCGTTGTCCTTCCTGATGTCTGTTCTTGTTTCTGCGCAACGGCTGGATTCTGGTTCTAGTTAGTCTAGAGGAAGGGTGTTCGAGTAGATTTGTTTTATGTACAAATTCTTACGGTGAACATCTCGTGCCATCCTGATCTCTCCTGTCTCTCTTGTGCGATGGTCAGGCGCTGTTCCCGCTCTCGGAAAGAGCAAGGCCGTGCCCGGCCGAGCAGCTGACGCCATGAACCGGCGACCCCCCCTCGGCGATATTGGCAACCTCGTCACCGCCCGCCCAGCCGAAGGGTAAGAACGAATCCAAGCTCCTTTTCTTTTGCCACCACTGTTTCGTTGCCTGTTCTTGTTCTGAAAGACTCGTTCTTGGTTACAGGAAGCCTCAGCCGCAGGAACAGCAGGTCAGGTCGCCCCAATCACGAGAAGCTTCGGTGCTCAACTCGTGAAGAACGCGCAGGCGAATGCCGCCATCAAGGTGCAACCATGCTCCCTTCTCTTCCAGTCTCCCTGAAATAGTAATCTGGACTTTGAAGCATTTGACTCCTCTGTCTTTACTCTAACTGAAATATCTCTGTGCGATCAGAATGCCGCAATCCTGCCTGCGAGGCATGCGCCGAGGCAGGACAGGAAGGCTCCTGCCAAGCTGCCGCCGCCTGAGGATATCATAGTGCTCAGCTCCGACTCTGAACAGAGCAGGACGCAGTCCGAGAGCAGCGCTAGCTCCGTCCGCTCGAGGAGGAAGGCCATCAACACCCTTTCTTCTGTGCTCTCTGCTCGCTCAAGGTGCGTGGATCTGTCAAAAGACTCTGCTTGCTCTAGTAATTCCAGGCCGCAATTTCCCTGTTACAAACAACTTGCGAATTGTTCTGATTGTTTCAATCTGAATGTGTCAGGCTGCCTGTGGAATCGCTGATAAGCCTAGACTAGTGATCGAAGACATCGACAAGTTGGACGTCAACGATGAGCTCGCAGTCGTGGAATACATTGAAGACATCTACACGTTCTACAAGATTGCTCAGGTAACTGCAACAGATCTGTGTGAATTGTGTGATCTGTTAGCAACTGTCTCTGAAAGTGTTTCTTTCTGGCTTTGTTGCAGCACGAGAGACGGCCATGTGATTACATTGAAGCCCAAGTCGAGATCAACGCTAAGATGAGGGCTATCCTGGTTGATTGGATAATTGAAGTACACCACAAGTTTGAACTGATGCCCGAAACTCTCTACTTGACCATGTACATCATCGATCAGTACCTCTCGCTGCAACCAGTCCTGCGAAGGGAGCTGCAGCTTGTCGGCGTTTCAGCTATGCTGATCGCCTGCAAGTACGAGGAGATTTGGGCCCCAGAGGTACACAGAAAGCTTTCGTCTCTCTGTCTGTCCTATGTTCCCAGTGCTATTTTTCAAGTTTTTTCTAAATGCATTCATGTGTGCTTTTCAGGTGAACGACTTCATCCATATATCAGACAGTGCATACAGTAGGGAGCAGATTCTTTCTATAGAGAAGGGGATTCTGAATAGGCTGGAGTGGAACTTGACTGTCCCTACAGTATACATGTTCCTTGTCCGTTTTATGAAGGCGGCAACCTTGGGTAACAAAGTTGAGAAAAGAGGTAAATAAATTTCGTCTTCTATGGTTGTTGTAGCCAATCAGAATTCACCAGTCTTGTGCTTTTGTGAGCTTACAATTTCTCTGGTCTTGTGAAATGCAGATGGAGAATATGGTCTTCTTCTTTGCTGAATTGGCGCTGATGCAATACGACTTGGTGACACGCCTGCCTTCGCTGGTTGCAGCTTCTGCTGTCTATGCAGCCAGGCTCACTCTCAAGAGGGCTCCCCTTTGGACCGACACCCTCAAGCACCACACAGGCTTCAGAGAGTCAGGGGCAGAACTAATGTAAGATTCCATTGCCAATCACCATCTTTCTCTGCCTATCCATGTGTATTCTTCATAAGCTTTGGACACGGCTTGACCTT
>NC_089584.1:125473526-125677656 GCF_019320115.1 Miscanthus floridulus
TCATTTTAAATAAAAAATGAAATCAATAACAATTTCTAAGAGTATAATGTTCATGTAGTTAGAAAATGTATACCCTACCACAAATCATTTTTGCACTAAAAATATGTACCGCATATATATTTTCCATTGCCTCTTTTTTCATATAGTAGTTCTGTAATAGGGCTGAAAAGCGAAAGAAGAAGAAACCAAAACATTAAAAAAAAACATCCAGCAGAAAAGCTAAAAAAAATGAACTGGATAAAAAGGGAACAAAATCATTCTCAGGAGAGTAAAGAAAAGTGTGCTGTGCAGATCTCAGATCTCCCTAGATCAGGCTCCGTGCCTTTGTCATTCTTCTTTCTCATTTTATATCTTCCCGAAAGAGCAGAGAATAGTAGAATACTCTCACCCTATACTCCTATAGTACAATCATCCAAACCTTAATCTTCAGATACTCCATTCATCAGTCCTGATGTAATCATGTAAGTTTCAGTGACAAGCTATCAGTTCCTCTCGAGAAGCCGGTGTTGGAACTTGGAAGGGCAGATGCATAGCCCACGCCCCACGGCCTCTGACGAAAAATGTACACTAGGCAGCGGTTGGAAAGAACTTCAGCCTGTTCGCTTGCTCGTAAACGATCGTAAATTTCCAGCCAGAAACAGTGTTTTTCTCTCACACCAAACCAGCCAGCAGTAAATAATCCACGATCGTTTACGGCCTCCCGAACAGGCTGCTTGATTCGAAGCAAGCAACAGTCCTCAAAAGAACTCGTGTCCCGACCAGGGACTGGGAAAAGGGATACACACATATCACCCGACAAAATCTGCCTTGCTCCAGTAGATCAAGCGCATCGGCATCTCCTCCGACCTCCTCCTGCTCCCTCCTTAAGTTTCCCTCCAAAGGAAAAGCATCTCTCGCGCATAGGCCATCATCATAGCCCTTCGACTAAACTAAACTAAAAGCCAGTGAACGCCTTGTCTTCCGTTGCTCCATCCATCGCCATGGCTTCCCAACCGCAACCGCCTCTTCGTCGTCGTCTTCCCCTCGTCCCGCTCCTCGTTCTGCTCTGCCTATCCCCGGCATGCGCCGCCGGGAGAGTCCCGGTTTCGGTCTACTACGAAACGCTGTGCCCGTTCTGCTCCGCGTTTGTCGTGAACGACCTCTCCAGGATCTTCCGCACCGGGATCTCCTCCATTGCTGACCTGCGGCTCGTCCCTTTCGGCAATGGGCGTGTCGCGGCCGACGGAACTATCACTTGCCAGGTCAGTGCCTGACATCGTATCTTCCTCTTTGTTTCTTGAACTGGGTATGTGCGTTTCTTAAGAAGTTTTCAGCCGAAATTTTGAGAGAATTGGGTTACTGCATTTGGTTCTTCTGATTTTAGACTGCAGCTAGGTACTACTAGCATTCAGTTTGTTCACGATGTGCTATGTGCAAATATGGTTTCACATTCTGTATTGAATGTATCTGTTCACAGATTAGTACAGCAAGTAATGAACTACTTAACTTTGATGAACAGGCTTCAGTTTGCTCACTCCACTAGTCAATTGCTTTGTTTTGCAGCATGGAGAGGACGAGTGCCAACTCAACGCTGTAGAAGCTTGTGTGATTAGACTATGGCCTGATGCGGTAATGCCTATGTTATGAAATATGAATACGTCATCTTATGCTGAAAAAGAAAGATTAAAATGGTTCTGACATATATTCGAGACAAGCATCTGTTAACGTTTTAGCATCCACAGACCCTTACCACATTATGAATTTCTGATAGTTCAATATTCTATAGTTTATCTTTCGGAATTTAACGATTCAACTAGGTGAGGCACTGAATTTTGCAGACATATATAAAGTGGATCTGCCAATTCCCCAGAAAATGAACTTAAAATAACGCATAACTGTTCTGATACATATATTTATCTTGACACAGGAGCAGCATTTCCCTTTCATTCAATGCGTTGAGCATTTAGCACTGACTCGGAAATGGGACGCCTGGCAGTCTTGCTTTCAGGAAACTGGCCTCGCCTATCAACCTGCTATTGACTGCTACAACTCAGGATATGGCAGGCAGGTGGGGTGAATATGGGGTGTTTGGTTCCATGAACTAAATTTTAGTCTATGTTACATTGGACGTTCGGATGCTATTTAGGAGAACTAAATATGAGTTAATTATAAAACTAATTACATAGATGGAGACTAATTTACGAGATAAATTTATTAAGCCTAATTAATCCATCATTAGCATATATTTACTGTAGCACAACATTGTCAAATCATAGACTAATTAGGTTTAAAAAATTCATCTCGCAAATTAGCCACAATCTGTGCAATTAGTTATTTTTTTCGTCTATATTTAATACTTCATGCATGTGTCCAAACATCTGATGGGACAGGGACTAAAATTTCCCTGTAGTAACCAAACACCCCCTAGTTCTTAGACTTCCTGCTGTCATTCTGTTTTCAGGCCTTGTTTAGTTAGGCCCTGTTTAGTTCCCTCCTAAAACGTTAAATTTTTCAAGATTCCCCGTCACATCGAATACGAAAACGCATGCATGAAGCATTAAATATAAATAAAAAATAAAACTAATTACACAGTTTAGACGAAATACACGAGACGAATCTTTTAAGCCTAATTAGACTATGATTGAACACTAATTATCAAATAACAATGAAAACGCTACAGTGCTCATTTTGCCAAATTTTTCGGATCTAAACTGGGCCTTACACCCCAAATTCCCAAAAAGTGCTACAGTACCTGTCACATCGAATGTTTGCGGCCTGTGCATGGAGCATTAAATGTAGACGAAAAAAAACTAATTGCACAGTTTGGTGGAAAATTGCGAGACGAACGTTTTGAGTCTAATTAGTCCATGATTGAACACTAATTGTCAAATAAAAACGAAAGTGCTACAGTAGCCCCAAATTCCAATTTCCTACAACTAAACAAGGCCTCTGCTTCAAACTTTTTGCAGCTGGTCTATGTTACATACTAGTAGTAGTTTTTTTTCCCTAGAAAACGAATTAAGCTACTATCTTGGTGTTAGCGTGTGTGGTTTCGACAGTGCTGATCATAGACTAGTTTCATTTGGAGCTCACAACAGTCCCAGCACCACGTTGGGTGATGTCTGAATTACTTCATATATCAATTCAGAAATATTAGTACTGCTTGGTGGCATGCTCTAAACGTTTTAGAATGTGAAATCACAAAAGAAAAATAGGGGATTCAGTCATTTTCGCCATGCTACCAATTTGTGCAGAATAGTTATGTATTTCCATTGATTATTCATAATCCGATAACCAAACAACTGCAATCATACAGCTCGTACTCCAGTATGCTGCCGCGACAAATGCTCTGCAGCCTCCTCATCAGTTTGTACCTTGGGTGGTCGTCAACGGCAAACCTCTCGGTGATGTAAGATGCGCCTTTTTATTCCTTTGAACTGAGGTCGTCTCATGTATTCAGAAATCTAGTCTAATTTAGCGCCTGCAGGATTACATGAACTTTGAGGCATACATCTGCAGTGCTTATGACGGCAAGCTTCCAGAGGCATGCAAGGGGAAGCACCTAGCAATTGCTCAAGAGACGAAAGCCAGCAGAGGAGACAAGGTGTGCCCAGCTAGCAAAACTATCAGCTAACTCGCGTGTGAAAAATTTAGTTGAGTTTGGTTCCAAGAGGTTCTGCATTTCTGCTGTCTTGTTGGGTCTCCGTCTAGTCTATTTTGCAGTAGTTGAAATAACAGTGCTGTCAAATCTTTGACAGAAACATCAAATGCAAATGTTTCATGTTGATATTTACTAGTAGCATTTTCAGAACAAAATATCATACTAGTACGTTTCGTTTGGTGTTCTTCTGGTAAGATAAAGATGCACATGCCTGATTGCTTGGTGCTTGGTTTCATTGGTCTTCCAATACAGAGGAACGCACACGAGGTGGTCATCACACTTGCCATTTGTATCGCCCTATGGCTATGAAGCACCTTGCCAAGATCAAATCCAGTTTTTCGAAAGCAGACAGATCCTGGAGCTAGCCCAGTAGAGTAACAGATAAACATAGGAGTACTAACGCAGATATAACCTGTAAATTTCTTCAGCCACAGAGTGAAGGCAGGCAAGCATATTGCTTCGGTCTGCATTTGTTCAGCTGTAAAGATCACTGACTCATTGAACCCGAAAAGCGTTAAGGTCGTTCTACAGCCTTTTTATTAGACTAGCAAATATGTTCTGCGTTGTGACCCAATATACATATAAGAATCGGGTCACATTTGAGATATTGGGGAAGTAACTCAATACGTATTGGACATGTCAGTAGCAACAGCAGCCTCACCCAGCCCCCGTGTTGCTCTTGCCTGGGGCGACACGGGCGGCAGCCCCCACCCACCGGCGCAGGCTTCCTCACTCTTTCCCCTCCCCTCGCCACCGCCGGAGCTGGCTGCTGGAGTCTCGGCGGCCGCAAGGATGGTGGTGGCGAGGCCTTTCCTCAGCGATATCGGGCTCAAGCGATGGGTGGCGACCTGGCCGGAGGCAGAGACGGTCCGCGACGGCCGGATCCGGCCTCTCCAGGGCGAGGGCCCTCAGATCCAGTCTGGACGATGCCGCGGACGCCTCCTAGCGACGGGATCCGCACGGTCCCCATCTCCGGTGGAGGCAGCTGTCCGGGCGCTGCCCGGACGACGCCAGCGGCGGCCGGGGAGGCTACCTTCCCCGGCGGCCGGATCCGGCTGTCCTGGGGGCGGTGGTCCTAGCTGCCGCAGCTGCGCGGAGGCAGGCGGTGTCGGCGGCCAGATCCGCGTGGTGCTCCAACGTCGGGCGGCGGCTGCGGTCCTGGCGCCGAAGACGGGCGCTGGGGCACGGCGGGATGTGCTCCGGCGACTGCGGTCTGGTGTGCGAGGCTGGATCTGCGCAGGCGAGGTAGGGCAGCGGCGGTGGCTATGTGCGGTTGCGGCGACTGCAACGGGCCATGGTGGCGGGGACCGAGCTTGACGGCCACGGCACGATGTGGCTGCCGTCGGAGGCGTCGGGCTGCCGGCGTGCAGGCACGGAGGGCGTGGAGGCGACAGTGCGGGGGGAGCGGAGGTGACGGCCAAATGGTGGTGCGGCCAGCTGCGTGCGCCGTCAGACATCGTGGTGGTGTGGGCGGCTGCTCTGGCTGTGCGACGTCGTCGCCGTGGTGGCGTGGACGGCGACGTCCTGCTCGTTTTTCGCGGTCTGCAGCGTCATGGCGGCCAGGCGGATGTCGGTCGAGCGGGGCACACCAGCCTCTCACAGTTCGGCGGCCGGCCGAGGCGTTGGTCGTGCGGCGGTGTTTCGTGAACAGCGGAGTCAGGTCCGGCTCCGCGTTGCCCGGCCGGAGGGGGTGACGGCCGACGCAGCTGTGCGGCTGCTGCGTGCAGCCGGCGCGTCGAGGCCCCTCTGAAAGGGTTACTGTGGAGCGGCAGGACAACGGCGGTGGCAATGATGGATAGCAAGAGGCCTTGCTTCTTGACCCGACGTTCGTGCATGAGGACTCCTGAGGCGAAAGCCTAGCGACGGTGACACCTGTGGGTGCCGCTTTCCTTGTTGGGGGCGTCGTGTATCCCCTCTAGCACTATCATCCGAGGGTGAAAGCCCGATCCACTTTGGACGTGCGACGGTGGCGCCATCGGCGTTGCTACCTTCCTGAAGGCGTCGCGTTTGGATTTCGTCGTGGTCTCGATGTCTCCTCGGTGATTGTTCTTCGATTCTTGGCGCCTCGATGACGGGTGGAGGCGGGTCTTGCTGCGAGAAGTCGAAGCTGCTGCGTCAGGGACGTGGCTCGGCAACGATGACACGCGGCGAGCCCCCACCTTCATCGTTGGCTGGGGTCTGCTAGGGGTCGGCAAGCGCTAGAGGCGAGGCGTGTGGCCGTGATTGGAAGTCGGAGCTGCTCTTTGCGGGGTGCTTGAGCTTGGCAACGATGACCGGTGGCGGCCGCTTGCTTCGGGCTCGTTGGTGGGTAGCTTGTGTGTGGGCTGCCATGAGAAGTCGGAGCTGCGGGCGTCTTCGGCCTTGCTCGGCAACGATGACCCATGGTAGTGTGCCGTGTTAGTGCTCAGCTGCGTCGTGTGGGTTGGTTAGCCTATCGGGTGCGCTTTTTGGCATCCAGTTGGTTAGCCCTCTTGTACATAAATTCTTTCTGTCTTAATTGAGCGGCAGAGCTCCTGCCTTTGTTTCAAAAAAAAAACTCAATACGGATTGGAATTGGACCCTATATTCATTTAGGCACGAGTTGTTGTAACTCGTATGAGTCCAGGTTTAGTAAAAAAAAAAGTAGGACGAAAAGAAACTCTTCAGTGTCCGGATAGTTAGGGGGAGATGGACGAAAAAAATAAGATAAAATTTTAGCTGTTTAATATTAAGTATGGATAATGAAAAAAAGTTCAACCTTCTTCAAATAGTAATGTAACATAGACTCGCACGCCTCAAAGTACATGTCTACAACTATTATTCTTTGAGCCCTTTCCTTCCTCTTTTTAAGAAAAAAGATATTTGCCCATGATGACTGAAAATATGAATAACTGAACAATTATGCGGACCTGAAGAACTGCAGTCTTTGAAGGTGTGCATGCACATTGAAGTATATTTGCAACATATCCGATCGTGGCCCTTAAAATAAAGCTATTATTTTTTGAATAAGGGATACTTCTCCTTTCTAGGATCTATGTTTACCACCTAACTCTAACAAGAGATAAGCTCTTATTTTATTTTCTCTCATATATTTTGATACAATCTCTATGGATATCCATCATATCACACTACTATAATTCAAACTTAAATGTTGTAAACCATATAAATGAACCGTATTCAAATTCACGATTTCAAATGCAACAATTTAAATTCAAATTTAGATTTGTCTAAACATAAAACTAATATAGGCATATAAAAATTATCTCACACCACATAGCAACAAATTACGATAAAACTACAACAGATGATAGTAGCTAGCTACATGAAGCGCACACAAATGCACCACGAGATCATCTCAAAGTCATTCATGCGCCTGCCCATCCTCAATCTCGCTTTGAATCTTAAGGAACTTGTCGAGTGTCGACACAGAATTTTCGTTCCGTGCCGAGGACACACGCAGCAAGCCAGAAGAGTCTGCTCGATGGAGCTGTAGATCCGTCTAGCTTCAGCGCAGGGATGGTCGATCCTGCGCACTCCTTCCGAGACGTGCCAGTCGATTTGACCATGTAATTGACAAGGAGAGAAAGTTCATCAGTAATTAAGGACGAAACTTGACAGTATTGCCAGACAGTCCCGAATATGCGGCTCTGAGAGCCGATATGAGAGGAGATCGACTAAATAGCCGATTCCAGCATATTCATGAGAATAAATCAGTTAAAGCTCATTGAGTTGTATAAGAAGAATCGGTTATCATTCAAGATAAATGTCGTTATTTGAGCAAATATTAATCAATGGCAATAGGATGTCAACAATGATTGGGTTATACTGAGCCAATGATTACAAGCAACCGAACTCCTTTTATATAAAGAAACAATTCAACATTATTTAACCGTTTAATAAAGATAAATCTAATGAACATGTTAGATCTCATCTATCACTATTACCAGTGGAGCATGAGGCAGAATCATGTAGGCCGTAGAAATAACAATAGACTCGACGACCCTAACTCATTACTAATATCAGTGGGGCATGAGGCATAATCATGCAGGCCGTAATACAATAATAAGATTATGGGGCTAACATATCTTTCAACATATCTTTACTTCAACGGTCTCATAATGCGAACTGTTCGTGAAAGCACTCGATATCGGCTAAAACACCCGATTCAGGCATAGCGCGCAGTTAAAGTCATGCCTTATCAGGAATAGATCTATCAAATAACGATCCCCACTCCACGGTACTAATAGTGGGGTGTGAGGCAGAATCACACAGACCGTGATAACAGGCCATGGAACGGTTCTTGCTAGCCAATAAATCTACTCAAGACGCAACATGCTTTAACCGCACGCTATGCACGATCAAGATTGAAGTAAAACAGCCGATAAAACATAACTCGTCGTTTAAGGTATAGATTAGATCAGTTTTAGATTAACAAACGATGGGCTAAACAAGATATAAGGCCGATCTAGATCAATCTCAATCGGACAGAGTGATATTGCTGTAATTAGATAAATAATGAAAGCAATAAGCAATATCGGTAACTTAATGAATCTACCAAAGACTGTCACTCTAAGGTAGAGCCGATAACTTGACCTTGATCTAGTTCATGCAGTGGGGGTCAACCGGATCGATGCAGCCATACTTGAACTAGGCAAGAGTCGATAACTAACTTATACTAGAGTCGCAGTGGAGGTCGACCGGATCGATGCAGCCGTATGAATAGAGGTATAAGCCATGACGGTACTTATAACAAGCAGTGGAGGTCGACCGGATCGATGCAGCCGTACTTGCTGAAGAACTCGCCGAGATCTACTCTACTCCTACTCCTAAGGGGTGGCTGAAGCCAAAAAAAGTAAATAACTTATGTATTGGATTGATTGTTGTTGTTTTATAATGGTCGGGATTTGGCATTTATACCCGGACCCTGTGCATGACTCCTGTCTAAGCACGACTCATTATAACTTTTGATCCTAGAGAAAACATTTCTAATTTAATATAACTTGGACTTTAATCTTTTTCTTTTTGTAAAGTCCAACATGTTTCGTCCTAGCGTCGAACATAGCTTTTGTCGTTATCCGCTGGTGCTATATGAAGAAAGCCGATTCTAGTTTTTGCAGCCGAATCAGCTGGTTCCAATCTGCACGCAATTGATCCCTTGATGACATGATCTTGGAAGCTTTTGAGTCCCTGTAACTCTTCTTCCAAATTTTGGTGTAAACGCATGCCCCCTAGTTTTAGGATAAAAGTAATTTTATTGCAAAATTATCATGTCTGTATCCCTGATTGGTCCATAGTCATGGGTAGAGAACCTTGATCTAGGGTCCACTGTTTGTCGCTGCTTGCGTCCACTCATGAGCCTATGTCTTAAAACTTTTCACAAGAGCGTCACTACTTCACGGGCACTTGGATTCATCTTTCCGGGCTGGCTATAAAATGCCTATCCGACCCTGGCGAGAGCAACTCAACAATTCAGCCATGTTTCTCTTCTATCTGCCTTCTCGAGTGCTCCCGGCTCCGCCGGACCCTCCATGGTCTATCTCATAAAGATATCAAGCGGCTAGAAGAATTCTTGTGCATAGGGTGATTGTGTAACCTATTCTAGCATCTCGTTGAGCAAGAAAACTAGCCATTGAGGTTAGAAGAATTCTTGTGATATCACCTGAGTCTTCTCTCCATGCTTGCAAAGTTGTTCTAGTGTTTACGAGGGCTAGAATGTGTGGACACCTTCCCCTTGTTGCTCCTCCAAATGCCCACCGGGAAAGCCTCAAGCTTCTTTCCCATAGTTCCTCAATTTATCGAGAAATTTGCTGAGCATATGTTAGGCGGGCGACCTTTCTTCTTCTCTGGTACAATTTTGTTGATGGGCCGATGTGATTTGGTTCACAATGAGTTTTGGCCTTGTGGAGATCTGGACTCCCTTCAATCCAAAGAAGTTTTGGTGGGTTAATCTCTGGTCAATGTATCCATCCCACGATATTTTGTAGTCTCGGGAAGCAATAAATTTGAGTCCGTTATCTCTTCACTATCCATCCCCTGAATTTCTAGAGTGTTGACCCGTTTTCGTTTCTGATTTCAATTTCACACCTCCATTGAAATCTATCTTCTCGCTTCCCCAGGCTATATATACGTTGTGGATCAAAAAACAACCCTCTTCGTCTCAACCCTTCTTCATCTTCAGTATATTTCCTGCCTCTTCGTAGATTTGAGGTCATGGAGAACAACAAGAGGTCTGCTGAAGAAGCCCTCAACGGATCTACATCATCGCACCAGCGCCTTCATCGTCAAGGAGATGCATCTTGGGGTGCTCCCATTGCTTTGGATCAAAGGGCTGACTCCGCCTAGCCCTCGGGGTCATCTTTGGTACCAGTTTGCCGCCAGCTTCCTCGTCACTCAAGGCGATAGATCGGTAATGACGATCTATTGGCCTCCATCGATCGGACTGACCAGCATCTAGCCAACTGCCTCTCCCTAGCGGAATTGGCTCTAGCCATGATTGAAGACCGATCACCCTCTGAGGTCGGCCTGGTGAGGGAAAGGTTGGCCAGGGCTGAAGCTAGAATCATGGGTGAGATGTCTGCCATTATTTCTCTGTTTTTCCTTAATTTTACTCTCAAGATTTCTGATCACTCTTTCCTTGAATATTTTAGATCTAACTGCTCAGTTGAAGAGTCTTCGATCAGCCGTGGATCATGCGGCGGGATTTGTCAATGCCAGAGGCACCGTTCTGGTGGTTAGCTTGCATGACATCCCAAATCATGTCAGGGAGGTCGCCTTTCATGGCGTTCGTCATGGCGCTGCCATGGCGTTGGCTGCTGCACAAGCCCATTCGGGCCATAATCTTCGACTTCTTTCCCATGGTTTTCTGGACGCAACGTACCCTAGGAAGCATGAGCGTTTGGTTGAGGATTTCATGAGCGCTGCCAACTCTATAGCTTTCAATACTCTGGCCGATGATATAGTAGGCAAAGTATTTTCCAGCCCGTAGCTTGTAATAGGTGATATTTAGCAAACAACTTCCTTGCCTTGAGTGATTTTCCTTTGTTTCGTGCTTCATACCCATCACTTCGTTCGTGTTTGCTTTGCTTCTATAGGCGATACACATCGTATCAGCTTTTACTCCTTTGGGTTCATTTTTTGCACTGGAGATGATATCTTTCCAATATCGGCTATTAAAGCTATCGATTGAACATATCATTTATTATGTATTGATCCAAACACTAGGATACTATTTCTTTAAATATTTCCCATTGATTGCTTGGCCAAATCATTCCTCTCCTTTTAATGTTTCCAAAATATAAGCATTACTAGGCGCACAACATTTGACCTGATAGGGTCCTTCCCAGTTAGGTGACCATTTGCCGAATTTACTGTCCTTTGATCCGATCAGCAATTTTACTTTCCAGACCAAGTCTCCTTCAGAGAATTGTTGAATCTTGACCTTTTTATTATAATATTTCGCAATCCTTAGTTTATTGGCTTCAATATTTTCAAGAGCACGCAGCTGAAGGCAACTCAAGTCTTCCAAATTATCTATCATAAGATTATTGTAGACCTTAGCTGACAAATCATTCTGCAGCGTAACACACCTCGATCCAGTCTGAACTTCCCAAGGAAGAACTGCATTATGGCCATACACAAGTTCGTAAGGTGACATTTTAATTGATCCATGGCAGGCCATCCTATATGCCCATAGCGCCTCATTTAGCGTCGAATGCCACTTCCTTGGCTGCTCCTCGATCTTTTTCTTTATCAGCTTAATCATAATCTGGTTGGACGTCTCTGCCTAGCCATTAGCCTGGGTATAGTAAGGGGAGAAATTTATTAGCTTGATTCCCATACTGGTAGCAAAATCCTTGAACTTTTCTAATGTGAACATTGTCCCTTGATCGGTAGTTATAGTTTGAGGAATCCCAAAATGGTACACAATGTGTTTCCTGATAAAATCAATCATGTTCTTTGAGGTTACCGTCTTCAAAGGAATTGCCTCAACCCATTTAGTGAAGTAATCTGTTACCACCAATATGAATTTATGTCCTTTGCTTGAAGGCAGAAAAATCTAGCCAATTAAATCAATTCCCCAACCTGAAACGGCCATGGTTTGATTATTGGATTCATGGCCGATGCAAGCGATCTCTGGACATTACCAAAACGTTGACAGTCCTGACACCTCTTGTAATATTCAAAACAGTCCTCCAATATCGTTGGCCAAAAATATCCAGCTCTGCGGATAATCCATTTCATCTTATAAGCCGATTGATGAGCTCCACATATCCCTTCATGCACCTCACCCATCAACACCTTAGCTTCTTCTTGGTTTAAGCATTTGAGCAATACACCATCGACTGTTTTATAATATAACTGGTCATCTAACAAAACATATTTAGTCGATTTATACCTTAGCTTTCTAGTAACTTTTTGAGACGGATCTCTAAGGTAGTCGGCTATTTCGACTCTTCAATCATCACTTGAGGTTTCACTACTTAAGACTTCTTGAAACACTCGATATCATGATGCACTTTGAGCTAGACGGTTAGCTTTTTGGTTTTGTGCTCTCGGAATATGTTGGAAAGAGATATGAAAAAATTCCTTGAGTAACTTTTGGCACTCATCATAATATCCTTTCAAAGTCTCTTTACATTCATATAGGCCAATCAATTGATTAATAATTAACTGTAAATCTCCAAATACTTCAATTACTTCGGCCTTTACTTCATGAAGAAGTTGAAGTCCTTTGAGAATAGCTTCGTATTCCGCTTGATTGTTAGTGACCATTGGCTCAGTTGGAAGAGCAAACTCAAAACTTGCCCCCTGAGGCGAAATAATAACAATACCAATGCCACCACCCTGCTTGCATGATGACCCATCAAAGAACAATGTCCAAGGCATCGGATCTACATAACTAATACTTGGCTTGTGATGGTGGGTGATAAAATCAGCCATTACTTGTCCTTTGACTGCTTTAGCCGATTCATACTTTAAGTCGAATTTCGATAACGCAAGAATCCACTTTCCCACTATTCCATTCAGTATTGGCATTGATAACATGTGCTTAACCACATCAGCCTTGGAGACAACTGTACACTCGACCGATAATAAGTAGTGTCGCAATTTAGTGCAAGAGAAATATAAGCACAAGCACAATTTTTCGGTAGGAGAATATCTCGTCTCTGGATCTAGTAGTCTTCTACTCAGATAGAAAACAACTCTCTTTTCCCTCAAATTCTTGCATCAGGGCCGATCCAATTGTCTTATCATCAGCCGATATGTACAACTTAAATGGCTTACCTTGCTAAGGAGGGACCAGCACATGTGGACACTTCATATATTCCTTTATTTCTTCGAACGCCCTTTGTTGTATGTCACCCCACTTGAATTCTTGATCATTTTTCAACTTCAATAAGGGAGAAAACAACAGGATCCTTTTCGACAAATTTGAAATGAATCTTCTGATGAAATTAATCTTACCAGGCAGAGATTGCAACTCTATTTTGGTAGTCGAGAGAACCGCTTCATCAATTGCCTTTATGCTTTTCTAACCAACTTTGATTCCTCTCTCGTGGACCATGAATCCTAAAAATTGTTTGGCTGATACTCCAAAAGCACACTTGTTAGGATTCATCTTCAAACCATGCTTCCTCGTGCATTCCAGAGTATCACATAAGTCAGCCAGGTGTTCTTTGTACCCTTTGGATTTTATCATCACATCATCGATGTAGATCTCAACAATCCTGCCGATCAACTTATGGAAAATGTAATTCATCGCCCTTTGATAAGTTACACCGGCATTCTTTAGACCAAAGGTCATCACAACCCACTCGAATAGACCGATTGCGCTGGGGCACCTAAAAGCGGTCTTTGCTATGTCTTCTTTAGCCATGAAAATTTGGTTGTATCCTGCATTACCATCCATGAAGA
The DNA here is from genome assembly GCF_019320115.1 of Miscanthus floridulus. Lineage (NCBI taxonomy): Eukaryota > Viridiplantae > Streptophyta > Magnoliopsida > Poales > Poaceae > Miscanthus > Miscanthus floridulus. The sequence continues at coordinate 125,487,061 of NC_089584.1, forward strand.
TAATAACCTTGTGTCCGGCTGCTGCATCTACTAACATATCAGCTATTGGCATCGGATAACCGTCCATAGGTGTGGCTTTGTTCAGATCCCTAAAATCAATGCAAACTCTTAATTTCCATTCTTCTTATATACAGGGACAACATTCGATATCGACTCTGCATATCAGCACGGTCGGATAAATTTTGCTTCTAGTAACTTTTTAGTCTCCTTTTTGATATCATCAAGCACATTCGGGTTGAATCTCCTCGGAGCTTATTTAAACGGCCGATATCTAGGTTTGATTGGCAACCGATGTTCAACAATTGACCGGTCTAAATCAGGCATCTCATAGTATTGCCAAGCAAATCAGTCTTTAAATTCCTTTAATAAATCAATTAATTCCCGCTTATACTCCGGATCCAACTTAGCACTTACGTATGTCGGCCTAGGTCTATCTCCAGGACTAATATCTACTTCTTCTAATTCATCGGCCGATGTGAAGCCATATCCTAGTTTGCCATCTGTACCATCTATTGGATTATTCATTAATAAAACTTTTCAAAGCCGACTGCTTGGATCGGCTATTGGCTTTCGCCATTGACTCAGAATTCTGATGGCAAGAAAAAAACCATTTGGATATTAGTCAATGGTTGCTTCCTATCGGCTATTTGCCTAGTACGCCAAACTTGAGTTTTACCAGAAGCCTGAGCCTGTTCCATCTCTTTATTCCTTAGGCGTTGTACCCTTCTCTTCTGGCTTCTTGTTAAACCTCCTGAGCACCACTGGCCTTCCTGCCACATATATCTTCTTTCAGTGCCTTCCTCTTCATGATTAGCCCAGTCCTAATCAATGACTTTTTTTCCAAGCCGATCATGAACACTTTTATTTTTTAAGTGCCGATCCACATTATTATGATGATATGCATCTTGAGCATGGATAGACCGACGGTTGGTTTGAGACTGCCTATACTCCTAATATTGATTGCTGCATTCTGGACAATCATGTCTGGTAGGCAACTTCAAACCTTTATTCCAGCAATGTCTGAAGAAAGGATAATTACAATATAATTCGGTTTGTTCCCTTTCATACCTCTCTTGTTTCAGTTGATACTGGTACGCTTGATCTTTTAACCAATGCTGATAATCCTTTTCCTTCTGCTGCTGCCATTTATTCAACAGAATCTGAGATGTGACCCGTGGCTTCGTCGTCTCTGCTTTTGACGTCTTCCCCTGCTCGTATCGGCTTTTTTGCTCAGCACGACGTCTTCTAATCTCTCTATACTCGCCAGCCGATATTTGCATCTTGGGATCGATTGTTCTAGCTCCTTTTGATTTGGTTGATGTTAGGACCTTAGTTTTTCCCTTGAACAGCCTAGCATCAACCATGTTTTGATCTCCTAGGAAAGGATTATCATCAACTTTTATTTTCTGAGGCATATCAAATTTGAGCCTCCCCTACTGAATGGCTCTCTGTATACGCTGCCAGAAAATTCTGCATTTATTAGTGGAATGAGAAGTAGCATTATGGAACTTACAGAACTTCTTATTCTTCAACTGATCAGGGGGCAACATGACATGACCATCAGGCAACTTGATCTACCCTTTCTCAAGCAAGAAATCAAAGAGCTTATCTGATTTGGTGACATCAAAGTCATAGCTCTCCTCGACTCCTCTTTCCTGAGGATTTGACACCATTACTGTCTTCTTGCCCCAATTCCATTTAGCTACAGTAACCTCTTCTTCTTCATCTTCATAGCCATCACCGACTGAGTATGGATCATAAGCTTTGGCTACTGTGGTACTTTTCTAGAACCGGATATCTCTGCGTATACTCTAGAATTGGCTATTGAGCACTGCTACTCATTGAGCCAATTATCCCAAGTTGTTAAATTCTTGTCCCAGTAACTTTTCTTTTCACATCAGCAGCATTCCTTGAACAGCTAAAGCAGCTAATTGATCATCAGCCAAGTTTAAGGAGAAGCACAAGTTCCTGGTTTCTTGGAACCTCTGAAGAAATTCAGTGCCTGATTCATTAGTCTTCTATCTTATAGTTGTCAGATCAGTAATCTTCTTTTCTCCAGTCCCAGTGTAAAAATATGCATGAAACTTCTTTTCTAGGTTAGCCCAATTGTCAATGGAATTGACTGGCAATGATGAAACTGATAAGGACAGAGAGAAGAAATGAACTCGATGGGCATCCTCAACTGACGCTTCGCCCAATTGTGTAAGATACCGACTGATATGTTCTATCGTGCTTGTACTGTCTTGGCCAGTGAACTTAATAAATTTTGGGAGCCTATAATTTGTTGGAAGAGTGACCAAATCATACCATTCTGGATATGGGTGTTTGTACGAAAAGGTTAGCCCTTTTGGCTTCAGACCAAACTGACTCTTCATCATCTCGATCACCCTCAGTAATAATTCATCAGCTTGTGGATTTGGATTCCTCTGCACCTACTGACCCATCTGTGGATTGAAACCCTACGTGCCTTAATATCCTAGATTTGGCATCATATAGAGGGTGTTATAATCTATGACATAGTGATACCCTTGTGGAATCTCAATTTGCTAGGCTCTTTGCTGGCTTGCTATTTGAAGTCTCTGATTATAGACATGAGGATCTATATCTCTACAGATCCTTTGAATTGATGGTGCTATTTTTTGAGCCAACAACGGTATGTGGCCTGATATGCCAAAATTGATCACCTGGTTCTAACTTTGCCCCGTCGGCTATTGCACATGCTGTACTGATAGTCTAAAATTGTAATGTGTCTGATTTGTAGTAGTTCCTTGAGTTTGTTCAGATGAACCCTAAACTATCTGGACATCAACACTACTAGCTGGTGCTGCTTCTTGATGACTGGTACCAACTTGATTGGTCCCTTGGGTCAATGGATCTGGAATGTTGTAATAAGCTGGTCCACCTTGACCAACTGGAAATTCATGAATCGCCTCTCTCATGGCATTGTGGAATATGTCCACAAAAAGCTTTGTTATGGCTTGACATGGTATCACAAATAGATTTGTCTACAAGTTCCTTAATGAAACGCCTGTCTTCAGCTTCAGTTATGTCTGTCTGCCCGTGTAACAGAACTTTTGGTAGTTGAAATTTCTAAACAATTATGTTGTTATGTGTTTTGGTGTAGGACAACAAACATTTGTTCTGAAACTCTTCTATAGCTTTGCTGATGATACTCTTATCCCCATCAGGTAGATCTTCATAATGCAACATAAGGATGTTGTCGTTGTTGTCAACCGCCATGACAATTGTGGGGTCCCACCGGGCGTACCAGAAATGTGTGTCGACATAGAATTTTCGTTCTGAGCTGAGAACACACGAAGCAAGCTGGAAGGGTCTGCTCGATGGAGTTGTAGATCCGCCAAGCTTCAGCGCAGTGATGGTCGATCCTGCACACTCCTCCCGAGACGTGCTAGTCAATTTAACCCTGTAATTAACAAGGAGAGAAAGTTCATCAGTAATTAAGGGTGGAACTTGCCGGTGTTACCAGACAGTCCTGAATGTGTGGCTCCAAGAGCCGATATAAGAGGATATCGACTAAACAGCCAATTCCAGCATATCCATGAGAATAAATCAGTTAAAGCTCATTGGGTTGTATAAGAAGAATCGGTTATCATTCAAGATAAATGTCGTTATTTGAGCAGATATTAATCAGTGGCAATAGGATGTCAACAATAATTGGGTTATGCTGAGCCAATGATTACAAGCAACCGAACTTCTTTTATATAAAGAAACAATTCAACATCATTTAACCATTTAATAAAGATAAATATAATAAACATGTTAGATCTCATCTATCACTATTACCAGTGGGGCATGAGGCAGAATCATGCAGGCCATAGAAATAACAATAGACTCGATGACCCTAACTCATTACTAATATCAGTGGGGCATGAGGCAGAATCATGCAGGCCGTAATACAATAATAAGATCATAGGGCTAACATATCTTTCAACCTATCTTTACTTCAATGGTCTTGTGATGCGAACTGTTCATGAAAGCACTCAATATCGGCTAAAACGGCTGATTCAGGCATAGCACACAGTTAAAGTCATGCCTTATCAGGAATAGATCTATCAAATAACGATCCCCATTCCATGGTGCTAATAGTAGGGTGTGAGGCAAAATCACACAGGCTGTGATAACGGGCTATGGAACGGTTCTTGTTAGCCAATAAATCTACTCAAGACGCAACATGCTTTAACCGCATGCTATGCACGATCAAGATTGAAGTAAAACAGCATAAAACATAACTCATCATTTAAGGTATAGATTAGATCAGTTTTAGATTAACAAACGATGAGCTAAACAAGATATAAGGCCGATCTAGATCAATCTCAATTGGGCAGAGTGATATTGTTGTAATTAGATAAATAATGAAAGCAATAAGCAATATCGGTAACTTAATGAATCTACCAAAGACTACCACTCTCAGGTAGAGCCGATAACTTGACCTTGATCTAGTTCATGCAGTGGGGGTCGACCGGATCGATGCAGCCATACTTGAACTAGGCAAGAGTCGATAACTAACTTATACCAGAGTCGCTGTGGAGGTCGACTAAATCGATGCAGCCATACAAACAGGGGTTTAAGCCATGACGGTACTTACAACAAGCAGTGGAGGTCGACCGAATCGATGCAGCCATACTTGCTAAAGAACTCACCGAGATCTACTCTACTCCTACTCCTAAGGGGTGGCCGGAGCCAAAAAAGTAAATAACTTGTGTATTTGATTGATTGTTGTTGTCTTACAATGGCCGAGGTTTGGTATTTATACCCGGGCCCTGTGCATGACTCCTGTCTAAGCATGACTCATTACAACTTTTGACTCTAGAGAAAACATTCCTAATTTAAGATAACTTGGACTCTAATCTTTCCCTTTTTGTAGAGTCCAACATGTTTTGTCCTGGTGCCAAATGTAGCCTTTGTCGTTATCCGCTGGCGCTATCTAAAGAAAGCCAATGCTAGTTTTTGCATCCGAATCAGCTAGTTCTGATCTGCACGCAATTGATCCCTTGATGATATGATCTTGGGAGCTTTCGAGTCCCTGCGACTCTTTTTCCAAATTTTAGTGTAAACATCGAGCATGAGTGGGTTACAATGTTGGTACCCCCTCCCTCAACACCTCGCCTCCATCTTTGATCATAGGCGTAGCCTCTGTTGTCATTTGCATTTTGCTCATTTTTAATTATTATATTGTGCATGATAACAACAACTGTCATTATGTACCATAAGTTGTCCTTGTCCCAAAATCTAGTAAGACTCATCACCATGTAAAATTGAGCTTGTAGGACACCAAATGCTCTCTCTACATACATCCTTCTGCACCAATTGTTGAGCTTTTGTAAATTGTTACCTTGTGAGTTTATGTTGCTTTTCACAAAAGTCACCCATGAATGATAGATCCCATCAGCAAGATATTATCTCATAGTGTACTTGTTATCATTAACAATGTACTCGGTTGTGCAATCCCTAAAGTTAGCCATACTACACCCAAATATTACCACTGCCTCCACCCATGCTATCACCTCCTCCCCTAGAAGTAGTAGCTCCACCAATGCTACCATTATTGATGTTTGCCGTCTTTTGAGATAAAATTTGTTCAGTCATTGCTAATACATAGGTCTTCTATTCTGGTCTCATGGTGAAGATATCACATAACATGATCTTTTGTACCTGCTCCCACATCATCTTGCGCTCCTCAAGCACAATCTTGCGGTCTTTACATGAGACCTTGCACTCCTTGATCATCTTACTCTCCTACCTCTCTTCCTCCAGTTTCTCTTTGCAAGATATAATCTTGTACAAGTTCCTTACATGTTCTAGTTTCTCCTTCACTCTTCATCTTCTCCTTTGTTTTCTACCTTCCCATTAGCCTTTTTCTTTGAAATTGGCTCTGATGAATCAAGAGATTGGCTCTACTACCATCTTTTCTTCATGTGATGGTGGTGATCTTCTAGTCCTTGGCCTCTTGTTTGTATCTAGTGCAAGGAATTGCTTATTATTCCTCACCTGGGGCCAACAATGAATAAATTAGAAGGAATTATGCCCATGAAGCTTGCGCTTCCAACAACTGCATCGATAAAAGTGAGTTCCAAGTTAGTACATATTTAATTTTAAATTTAAAAAAATACACAATACACTAATCAACTTGCATGCTCCTTATATGGTATACTGCAAGGATGCTGATGCTCAACAACTTCAAACATTGCATGAAACCTTATATAATTCTTTTGAATGGTACTCCAACGTGATGCTTAAGAGAGTTAGCATTCCTATTAGACTAGGTTCTTGTGGGCATGAAAGTGATCAACAATCCTTTTCCAAGTGATAAGATCTATGCTAAGACTTTTATGAGATCCACAATTGAATGCGCCTCTTGACGAGTGTACTTGCCTACCCTCTTGAATGCCTTTGCACTACCAGGCTGTGTATTAGATTGGGTATCAAAGGATTTAGTTGGCATTGGCAATGAAATCCCATCAACATTCATTTCATGAGACATCATGAGTGTCCACATTTTATCTCCAGAAGAGTGGTAATCTATTCACCTCAATTTGACAAGCAACCATTTTGAAACTGATAAGAAAATATAGAACATGAATATAATGCCTTATTATCGACAGATAGGTCGCCTACAACTAAAAATATAACGCTATAGAATCTAGCTCAATCGGTTAGGTTCCTCATGGTGGAACCTATCCACCTGGGTTCAAGTCCTCGACTTGGCACGGGTGCTCGCATTTTCCTAGATTTATTTTAGGATTTAATGGCGTTGTGCTTTCAGTGGTAGGCAACATTCCCATCGACAGCAAGGCGCCAGTGGTGACTTTGTCAATCTTGAGATGTGCCGGCACAGTCTTTTAGAGGTGCTCATAGGGGTAGGGTTTGCGTACGTGTGTTCATAGGGGTGAGTGTGCGTGCAGGTTGAGCGTCTACATTTGTACTTGTGTAATTTGCAAAAAATAAAATAAACTCTAGAAAATACAAGCACTCATGCGTAAGTCAAGTACTTAGACTTAGATGGATAGTTCCATCACAAAGAACCTATGTTCACAAACTTGAGTGGATCGGAGGAAACAGGTTGCACATATAATGTCGCTCGCATTTACCCAAACAATATTGTATCGGTGAAAGCTCTGGTTTGGTTTTGGTTAATTGATGAAACTAGGACTAACCTTAGATCTAAGTGTGTGAATTAAATAAGGTGATCGAACCCAAGTGGTGAAGCTAGATGATGGCCATGGTGAAGGTGATGGTCACAAAAGAGGTGATCAAGTGCTTCACATTTGGGAAAGAAGAAAGAGAAAAACAAAAAATGGACTCAAGGCAAAGGTATAATGATAGGAGCCATTTTTTGTTTGCACTCAAGACACCATAGAGGGTGTGAGTGATTTAGGATCGATAGCCGCACTATAAAGAGGGGAAATCTTTGGCTAAAAGGTTTATCAAGTGCCACTAGGTGACATGATTCATGCACTGCATTTAGGGACCTAGTGTGCTAACTTCTAACCCTTGTAAAATGCTTTGAAAATGCTAACACACGAGCACACAAGTTCTACACTTCGTGGTTAGCAAGTTAGAAGTAAGGGTGAAGCGGTTGAGGTGTTAGGAAAAGAAAAAAGGAGGAGACAGTTGTGACCGAACTCTGGCGCTGAGGTGACCGGACTCACCCCGGGCATGTTCGGTCAGTCAGTGCAAAGAGGGCATAGGTCTTGGTCCTTGACCGGACGCTGTTGGTGCCACAGGAGTATATGCTAGGAAATCACTATTCCTGAGTCAGGTCAAGTCTCGGTGGCGTGCGCAGAGCTGAGTAGGGTGGACCGGACGTTGGGCGCATCATGTCATCTCTAATGGGCGCATCTGGTCATTAACACTACGCTCTGGTAGCTTACTAGAAGTGATCGGACTGATGTGCTAGAGCGTCCAGTCACACCAATAGCGCATTAAGTAATTAGCTTGGCCTCGCGGGTGTGCGCATGTGTGGACTCGACGCCGGTGCGTCCGGTCACGCTCTAGTGCGTTAGATCCATTGGTTTGACTCGCGCTGACCATTGTCGACCATTGAGATCTAACACATAGGATTTAAAAGAAGGACACGTAGCAGGTATCAGCTAACCAGACGCTGATGATCGGACATGCCCAGACGCTAGGGTACGTTCGGTCAGTGAGTCCAGTCATGTCTGCGAGCTCCCAATGGCTCTCTGAGTCTTGGGGGCTCTATAAATAGGAATGTACTGGCTTGGGGCTCACTCTCTTGGCACTTTGACATACTTGACATCCTTATGAGCCTAAGCAAATACCTCTCACTCATCTCCATCATTGATTCATCATCATAGTGAGATTTGGAGTGATTCCAAGTGCATTTGCTTGAGTGATTGTATTTAGTGGCACTTGGGGATTGTTGTGGCTATGGATTTCTTGTTACTCTTAGTGGTTGCCGCCACCTAGATGGCTTGGAGCAATAGAGGACCTTTTAAGTGCATTGGGTCATTTGTCATACTAATCAATTTGATTTAGTGCATTTGTGGAATTTTAAATAGGCTATTCACCCCCTCTCTATCTATATTAGGACCTTTTAAGTGGTATCAGAGCCGTGGTCACCGTTTGATTGAAGGCTTAATAACTTTGGGTCAAAAGATGGCTCAAGTTGTGTTCAACCATGTGGAGGTGAAAAGGTCTTAATAGCTAGAGGGGGGTGAATAGCCTATTTAAAATTTCTACAACAACACTTAATAAATCGGTTAGACAATAATGAGGCGAAGCAAGTATTGCGCTAGCCTACTAAAAAGGTAAGCCACCTACCATAATTCTAGTTTATATAGTTTCTATCCACACAATAACTATGTCACTACACTAAGTTAGTGTGCTCTCAAATGCTAACTAAAGAGCCACACTAACCAAACTAACAAGCTTTCACAACTAGCTATACTAAAGAGCTTGACAACTAGTTTGGGGTAATATAAAGAGAGTGAGCAAGATAGTTATACCGCCATGTCGAGGAAAGAGATAATCAATCACAAGAATGAATACCAATGAAGAACAATCACCTCAGAATCAAATGATGACACACTGATTTTTTACCAAGGTTCACTTGCTTACCGGCAAGCTAGTCCTCGTTGTGGCGATTCACTCACTTGGAGGTTCACACGCTAATTGGCATCACACGCCAAACCCTCGATAGGGCACCGCACAACCAACATAAGATGAGGATCACACAAGCCATGAGCAATTCACTAGAGTACCTTTAGGTTGTCGGTCGGGGAAAGGTCAAGAACTCCTCACAATCACCACAATCGAAGCCGGAGACAATCACCAACCTCCGCTCGACGATCCTCGCTGCTCCAAGCCGTCTAGGTGGCGGCAACCACCAAGAGTAACAAGCGAATCCCACAGCAAAACATGAACACCAAGTGCCTCTAGATGCAAACAGTCAAGCAATGCACTTGGATTCTCTCTCAATCTCACAAAGATAATGAATCAATGATGGAGATGAGTGGGAGGGCTTTCGCTAAGCTCACAAGGTTGCTATGTCAATGCAAATGTCCAAGAGAGTGAGCTTGAGCCGGCCATGTGGCTTAAATAGAAGCCCCCATGAAATAGAGCCATTGGGCTCCTCACTGCACTGAACACGGGGCAACCGGACGCACCGATCGATGTGACTAGATGCAGGACCCTAGCGTCTGGTCACCTGATGCTCGCCATGTGTCATTAGTTTCAAATGCTAATCGCACGATCTTAATGGTCATCAGTACATTTAAGTAGAGACCGGACGCGCTGCTTAAAGTGACCGAACGCACCAACACCAGCATCTAATCGTTTCCAGTAAGGTACCAGAAGCAAAAAATCACAACCGGACGCGTCCGGTCATGCTCGATCGGACTCACTCAACGTCTTACTAGCCAGCCTCAGCCCTTAAGCGTTCGGTCATTTTTCATGCCAGCGTCTGGTCATGAGATCAAAACCGCACGCTCACCGCTACCACTGACCGGATGTGCTGGTCCTATCGAGACCAGTGTCCGGTCACTTACAGTGACCTCCATCTTTTCTGTATAGAGCACCGGTGGCACCATCGAACTGTCCACACTACGAGCGAACACTCCATTGTGAAGTTTCTTACCCTTGCTCAAATGTGCTAACCACCAAGTGTATCACCTAGTGCACATGTGTTAGCATATTTTCATAAACATTTCCAAGGGTGTTAGCACTCCACTAGATCCAAATGGCACATGCTATGATTGTTGGAAGAGAAAGATAAAAATGTATCTTGGTTCAATCAATGATCAAGTGTGGGATGTGATCTAGAATGATTATGCTATTATTGATCCCGACAATCTCACCAACCAAGACAAGACCAACAAGCAATGCAATATAATGGCTCTCAACAGCATCTATAATGCTGTTGATTCCAAGGTGTTTGAGTAGATCATGGATTATGATAGAGCTAGTGAGGCGTGGAAGAGATTGGAGGAAACATATGAGGGCACACCGGTGATGAAGAGTGCCAAGCTATACATCCTTAAGGACAAGTTGACAAGCTTCAAGATGAAGGATAATAAGAGCATTCCAGAGATATTCCATTGGTTGTAAGTAATTATCAATGACTTGAAGGCTTTGGGTGAGAAGATCAATGATGATGATGTGTCTCATTGGTGCTTGATGTGCTTACCTCCAAGATTTGAGATGTTGAGAATACTTATCATAAGAGGAGGATTGAAGTAACTAATCTCCAATCAAGTACTAGGTGATGTCATAACACAAGAGACGTACCATGTGGAAAGAGAAGGGGTTGATCAAGATGAGAAGAAAGATGAAGACAAGAAGAAGAAGGGTGTAGCAATCAAGGCTAGTTCATCATCCAAGAACAAGGGCAAGTCCAAGAAAGAATCAAGTGATGATAAAGATGCTAGTGACATTGATAATGAAGCTATGGCTCTCTTTGTACGCAAGTTTGGTAGATTCATGAAGAAGAAGGGCTATGGTGCTAGAAAAAGAAGAGACAACAACAAGAGCAAAGAATATGTGAGAAGATGCTACAATTGCAAGAGCCTGAACCATGTTGTAGTGGATTGTCCCTACAATAACGACAATTATGAGGATGAGAAGAAGAAGCAAAAGAAGCAGAAGAAGGAGAAGAAAGAAAAGAAGGAGAAAAAAATGACCTTCTAAAAGAAGAAGGGTGGTGGCTATGTGGTGACATGGGATAGTGATGATTCTTTGGAGGATGATGACTCAAGTGATGATGACAAGAAATCCACAAAGAAAGTAGTTGCAAGCATAGCCATCAACAACAAGCCTTCCATCTTCGACACTTCATCAATATGCCTCATGGCAAAGCCTACCAAGGTAAAATATGATGAAAGTGATGATAATGCTTGTGAAAGTGATGATTAATGATGATGAGGAGGAGAAGGACTCCAAGGATGCTCTCATGGACATGTTGGAGAATGCTCACACATGTCTTAAGATAAAGAGAAAGAAATGCAAAGAATTACAGAAAGAGCTCAAAGCCCTCAAGCGATCCTTTGATAAGCTCAATGCTTCTCATGAGAGTCTAAGGGAAGACCATGAGGAGCTTGGCAATGCTCACACTAATCTTGAAAGAGCTCACTGCTCTCTCCTTGAGCAAGTCAAGAAGGAGGAAGCCAAGAAGGAGCAAGTAATTGTGTCATGTGATGTGGGACTAACATGTGATATTCTTGATGAATCACTTTATAAGCTAATTGTTGTTGCTCCCACTAACCCTTCTTGTAACACTACCACTTATACTTCACCTTTGAGTGATGGTTTCACTTGTGATGCCTCATTAATGGTGGAAAATAAGACCCTCAAGAAGGAGGTGAATGAGCTCACTCATGCCTTAGGCAATACCTATGGTGGAGATACCCGCTTGCTAAAGTGTTTGGGTAGCCAAAAGTTTTCTCTCAATAAAGAGGGATTAGGCTATACCCCCAAGAAAGGAAAGGCAGCCTTTGTCACTCCCAAAGCTAGATTTGTGAAGGGCAATGGTTGGTTTTGTAATAGATGTAAGCAAGTTGGGCATATAGAGGAATATTGCAAGACTAACAAGAACCAGCAACTTAATGTATCCTCAATTAGATTTGATTCTTGTTACATGCTTATTAAGGGTGCCAATGGTGTGAATGCTAAGTTCATTGGTACATCAATTGTGGGCCCAAAGAAGAAGACCATTTGGGTACTAAAGACCTTGGTAACTAACCTTCAAGGACCCAAGCAAATTTGGGTATCTAAAAAGAATTGATCTTCTTTTATAGGTCAATTACAAAGCTAGAGGGAGACATTAGGTGCTTGATAATGGGTGCATATTTGGTGTGGATGATGTAGAGATCATAAGTATAGATGGCTCTAACTTGATATTCAAAGGATTTAGATATGAGAATCTATACTTGGTTGATTTTAATGCTAGAGAAGCTCAATTGTCAACATGTTTGCTCACTAAGTCTAGCATGGGTTGGTTATAGCATAGAAGGCTTAGTCATGTTGAAATAAAATAATTGAACAAGTTGATTAAGCATGATCAGTTAGAGGCTTGAAAGATGTCACAATTGAGAAGGATAAACTATGTAGTGCATGTCAAGCCAGAAAGCAAGTTGGCAACACACATTCTAAGAAGAGCATGATGAGTACATCTAAGGCATTTGAGTTGTTGCACATAGACTTGTTTGGACCAACCACATACACTAGCATTAGTGGAAATAAATATGGATTTATGATTGTTGATGATTTCACTAGATATACATGGGTATTCTTTCTTATTCATAAGAGTGATGTGTTTGCAACCTTCAAAACATTTATTAAGAGAATTCACAATGAGTTTGAAACAACCATCAAGAAAGTGAGAAGTGACAATGGAAGTGAATTCAAAAACACAAGAGTTGATGATTTGTGTGATGAGTTTGGGATTAGACATCAATTCTCGGTGAAGTATAGTCCACAATCAAATGGCCTAGTTGAGAGGAAGAATAGAACTTTGATTGACATGGCAAGATCAATGTTGAGTGAATATAATGTTAGTCATTCTTTTTAGGACAAAGCAATCAACATGGCTTGCTGCTATAGCAACCAACTCTATTGTCACCCATTGAAGGAGAAGACCCCATATGAACTCTTGAATGATAGAAATCCCAACATTGCGTACTTTTAGGTTTTTGGTTGAAAATGCTACATATTTAAGAAAGGCACTAGATTGAGTAAGTTTGAGAAAAAGGTGATGAAGGTTTCTTGCTTGGTTACTCCACTACTAGCAAGGCTTATATAGTTTGGAATTTGGCTAGTGGTACTCTTAAGGAGGCGCATGCTGTTAAATTTGATGAAACCATGGGTTCCCAAGAGGAAGATGAGAATCTAGATGATGTGAGGAGCACTCAATTGGTCAATGCAATAAAGAACATAGACATTAGTGATATAAGGCCTAGATAGGTGATTGAAGTTGAAGATGACAAGAATCAAGTGTTCTCTAACTCAAATGTGCAAGCTAGTGGCCGGTTCTCATGATCAAAATCAAACTAGTGCAAGTGATGACAAAGTGCAAGATCAACAACAAGTGGCTAGTTCATCATCTCAACCAAATGAGCAATCAAGAGCAAGCAATCAAGTTCAAGTGCTCCAACCAACCAATGTTGCACGAGATCATCCTTTGGATTCTATCATTGGTGATATCTCATCAGGTGTGCAAACAAGATCAAGATTAGCATTATTTTGTGAATACTTCTCATTTGTGTCATCCATTGAACCTAAGAAGATAGATGAAGCTTTATTGGATGTTGATTGGGTGAATGCAATGCATAAAGAGCTAAACAACTTCACAAGAAATCAAGTGTGGGAGTTAGTTGAGAGGCCTAAGGATCATAATATGATTGGAACCAAATGAGTCTTTCGGAACTAGCAAGATCAAGATGGGATAGTTGTAAGGAATAAATCAAGATTAGTGGCTCAAGGTTACACTCAAGTTGAAGGTCTTGACTTTAGAGAAACATATGCCCCGGTTGCAAGATTAGAAGCAATTAGGATCTTATTAGCCTATGCTTGTGCCCACAACATCAAGTTGTACTAAATAGATATGAAGAGTGCTTTTCTCAATGGGTACATCAATGAGCTTGTATATGTTGAGCAACCTCCCAGTTTTGAAGATGAGAAGAAACCCAACCATGTTTACAAGTTGAGAAAGGCTTTGTATGGCTTGAAACAAGCACCACAAGCATGGTATGAGGGATTAGGAGATTTCCTACTCTCTAAGGGATTCAAGATGGGCAAGATTGACACCACTCTCTTCACCAAGAAGCTAGGCAATGACTTATTTGTGTTGCAAATCTATGTTGATGACATTATCTTTGGATCAACCAATCAAGATTTTTGTGAGGAGTTTAGAAAAATGATGGCAAGTAAATTTGAGATGTTCATGATTTGAGAGCTTAGTTATTTCCTAATCTTCAAATCAAGCAAATAAAGAATGACACATTTGTAAGTCAAGGCAAGTACATCAAAGATATGCTCAAGAAGTTTGACATGAATGAGAGCAAAGCAATTAGTGCACCAATGTGGACAAATAGAAGCTTCGATAGTGATGCTAGTGGCAATATAGTGGATCAAAAGATATATCGGTCTATTATTGGAAGTCTACTCTATGTGACCGCATCAAGACCGGATATGATGTTTAGTGTATGCATGTGTGCAAGATTTTAAGCCTCACCAAGAGAGAGTCATTTGAAGGCAACAAAAAGAATATTGAGGTACCTGAAGCATACATAAAATGTTGGATTGTGGTATCCCAAAGGAGCAAGATTTAAGTTGATTGGATATTCGGACTCCGATTATGCAGAATGCAAAGTTGAGAGAAAGAGCACATCGGGCATATGTCAACTTTTGGGAACATCACTTATGTCTTGGTCATCAAAGAAGCAAAATAGTGTAGCACTTTCAACCGTTGAAGCGGAGTACATTTCGGTCGGTAGTTGTTGTGCTCAATTACTTTGGATGAAGGCAACTTGGAGTGACTTTGGTATCAAATTCAAACAAGTGCCATTGCTATGTGACAATGAAAGTGTCGTGAAGCTCACCAACAACCTGGTTCAACATTCAAGAACAAAGTATATAGATGACCACCACCATTTTATAAGAGATCACCAATAAAAAAGGGACATTTGCATTGAGAGTATGGGCACCGATGATCAACTTGCCGATATATTCACCAAGCCACTTGATGAGAAGAGGTTTTGCAAGCTAAGGAATGAATTGAACATACTTGACTTCTTAAATATGTGTTGATGCACCCCATGATATGACATGCCTCTCATTCGAGCAAAGCAAGGTAAAATTGATTGACATGTCATTCATCTATTGCTAAGGACTTGTTTAGTGCATTTAGTCATTCCTATCAAGTCTTAGGCTCATTCAAGAAAATCAAATGAATTTGATGCTTGTAAGGTACCACTATTGCTTGTATGCTTGAAATGATCTAGTGGTATCATATGACATGTTTGTGGGCTTGTGAACCTAGTGTTTGATCTAGAAAATGAGCTATAAGTGTTTAACTCAATATGGTACAAGATAACCCTTATTTGAAGGTGTGAAGAAGCTTGTCCTTGGATCAAACCGAGTTAAATATCTTTTACAAGTGATCTAGATTGAACCAAATATGTAAAAATGATCCTCGCTTCGCATGGTTTCACCTCAAGCTATTTAAAATTTGAGCCCACCTTTTGTGGTCATAGATGACAAAGGGGGAGAGAAATTCACAAAGATAGTAAGATAGGGGGAGCAAACAAATGAAATGACATTGTGAAGGGATCAATCAAAATTTAAGTAGGGGGAGCAAGCTCATAAACCTATATGTTGCATTTGTATGTGCATTGCATATGTTTGCTTGCACGGCACAAGTTTAAATTCCATATCCATGCTTTATGTGGTGTATGCTGGATTATAGAAAATGATTGATGTAATGAAAACTAGCATGCATAGACACTTGAATTGGTTTCACAAGTGGTGTTAGAGCCATGTTTCTAATGTTAATCTCACGAGGTATCTAGTGTATTTTGTTTTCAAGTGATATCTAACAAACCATGGTGCTAAAGATAGTGTTCAAATGGCAACTTCGATTGCTATCACCCTTCAAAGGTCCATTCTTTACACCTTAGCATCATTTGGTAGACATTACTTTCCCAAACTTTCTAATCTATGCATATGTGCAAGCTTTCAAATCCAAACTCTTAGCACATGTGTAGGGGGAGCTAATGCTACCAAACTGGGTTTATAAAACTTGTCCATAACCTTTACATATGGTAATATGCTTGGGCAAGCAACATGAATCCAAGAAAAATTTATTGAATATCTTTGTGAAAGGGTTGTCATCTATAAGAAAAATGGACCCTAGGCCCATTTACTTTGGATTTTGGTGTTTGATGACAAAAACAACCAAATTGGACTAATGAATTTGCAAGTGTTTGTTTTGTAGTTCAATACAGTGCAAGACATGACTTGGACGAAGGCGACATGATGATCCGATGATCAACACCATAAGCAAGACCCTAGAAGCACAAGAGAAGACCCAAGATATCAAGCAAAGTCCAAGCACGAAGATAGGAACCAAGTCATATGCAAGATTGCGAAGAAATAAGCTCATAGAGGTGACCGGACGCTGGACTAGACGCTGGAGGAAAGTGACTGGATGCTCTGATCTAGAGGCTCGGCAACACGCACGACCAGATGCTAGACCAGACGCTAGTGGCTGATCGACCAGACCAAGGACAGTAGAGTCCGGTCGAGTACAGAGATGTTCCAAAGCAGCAAAAATGCGACTGAACATGTCCGGTGGCATGTGACCAGCGCTGGCAGCGTTCGATCAGTGGATTGTGGCTCCAACGGTCGGGACGACCAGACGCATCCAGTCAGTAGCCGAAAAGCGGGATTTCATCCCCAACGGCTACTTTCTCAGTGGGGCTTATAAATAGACCCCCAACTGGCCATTTGAGTAGAGTGGAGCTAAGAAAACATATCTAGGGTGTTGATACACCATTTTAGTGATCTCCACTTGCATAGTTCTCAGTGTTTTATCAGGTGATTAGCATAGGTGCTTTACGAAGCGCTTAGATTGATTAGACCACCGCTTATGCGCTTGCTCTAGGTTTAGGCCTAGTGTTTAGTGAGGTTTGCATACCTCTTACCACTCGGTGCTTGCACGCACCATTGTTGTACATCGGAGGGGCTTGTAGTCTTGTGAGATCACACCAACCGCGTTTATGGTGTGGCCGCCACCGTGTATCGGAGGGAACAAGGCCCGTGGCATTTTGGCTAGAAGCTTGATAGTGAAGATGGCGGGGAGCATCTGGGAGAGGCTTGCTAGAAGACACTTTGGAGACTCACTTGCGCGTGGGGAAGGCTCGAGGCTATCCATGGAGTTACCTGACCGGGAGCTTGGCCCTTGCGAGGGATTCCTTGCGAGGGGCTCCAACGAGTACTAGGGGAAAGTTTGCGCGCTTCTCGATACCTTGGTAAAAATACTAGAGTCATCGATGGGAGCTTGCATATCTCTACCTTGCTCTTTAGATTCCGCATTTACATTGATTATATTACTCTTTTTGTGGTAGAGATAGCAATACACTAGCAAAACCGTAGTTACACACTTAGATAGTTTATCTTTTACATAGGTTTTGCTAAGGTTAGAAAAAGAGGCCATAGTTTAGAGTTAGAATTTTAAGTTGCCTAATTCACCCCACCTCTTAGGCGTCACGGTCCCCTTTCAATTGGTATCAGAGCCGGTTGGCTCAATTTGGACCTTTGGCTTAACCGTCGTTGAGTCGACGCTATTTAAAGTGGTTGGGATGGATACCTCTAGGCCTCCACACTTTGACGGCACTAACTTTCCATACTATAAAGCTAGAATGGCTTACTACCTTAAGGCGGTTGATTTGGGAGTTTGGAGAGTCACTCGTGATGGGATGAAACCCATTAAGAATCCCGAAAAACCCACAAAGAGTGATGAAAAAGAAATACATTTCAATGCTAGAGCTAAGAATTGCTTGTTTGAATATTTTAGCATGGATGTGTTTAACCAAGTGTTCACTTTAAATACAGCACATGAAATTTGGTTAAAACTTCAAGAGCTCTATGACGGCACAAGTAATGTCCGTGAGCAAAAACATTGTCTAGCTAAACAAAATTATGATTCCTTCGAAATGAAAGATAATGAGCTTGTTCGTGATATGTATTCTTGTTTGAATCTAATTATCAATGAGCTCCATTCTATAGGATTAACAAAGCTAGATGATGCGGACATCGTGAGGAAGATCATCTCCGTGCTACCACAAAATAAAAATACAAGCATCATCACCATCCTTCACAATATGGAGGACTTGAGTACCATGACCTTGGCCATAGTCATTGGCAAGATAGTGGCATTTGAAATGTCATGCAATATCGGTCAAGAAGAAGCCTCTTCATCAAGCAAAGGCAAAGCTCTTGCATGTGGCAAGAAAAAGAAGATGAAGGGCAAGCAAGTTGAGACAAGCTCAAGCTCAAGCTCCTCAAGTGAAGATGAAGAAGAAGGCGAGGATGATGAAGATTCAAGTGATGATGATCAATCTTCCTCCACCTCCGACCTTGATGAAGAATAAATCAAACTTATCAACAAGGTGGAGAAGATGATCCAAAGGCTCAATATCAAGGGTGTGCCCATCCAAATTCAAGATATTATCTTCACCAATCAAAGAAATGAGCAAATAAAAAGAGGATGCTATAGATGCGGCGAGTTGGGGCACTTTGTGGAAGTTTGTCCAAACAAACCCACACCCAAGACAAAGAAGAAGGCGTGCAAGAACCAAGCCCTCACATCAATAAGGTCATGGGATGATTCTTCAAGTGAAGAAGAACACCATTACAAGAGGAGAGGGCGCAAGCACTCATCATCAAGCTCCTCACGTATGTGCCTTATGGCACGAGGTAACAAAAGCTCATCCTCTAGTGAGAGTAAGAGTGATGATGAAATGCCTTCTTATGAAGAAATTCTACAACAAAACCTTAATTATGCTAAAGTTTGCACTAGTCAACAAAAAAAGCTCGGGAAAATAAAAGAAAAGCTAGATAGTTCACAAGAAGCATACAAAACTTTGCTTGAATAATATGAGAATTTTGCTAATCTTAATGTTAAACTATCTACTAAAATTGAGCAACTTGAGGCTAGTACAACAACAAATGCATGCACAATCAATGATGGACACTTGTAAAGAAAAATGAAAAATTAAAAGAAAAGTTAGCTAGCTCACAAGATGTTTATAAAAGTTTACTTGCTAAAATGGAAACCATGTGCAAACATTGTGATGAGATAACTAATAAAGTTGCTAATCTTGAAGCCGTTAGTACAACTCCCACTAAGGCATCTAAAAGGAAAAGTTCTAACATGTCTAAAAAGGATGCCTCTACTTTTTGTAATGATTTATGTTTAGACTCACCTTTGTGCAACCAAGTTTGTGTTGAGAAAGTTGTTGTAGATACATGCACATAAGAGGTTGCAAAGGAGAATGAGCAACTCAAGCAAGAAGTAGCTCACCTCACCAAGGACTTGACTCAAGTGAAAGGCAAGGCGAAGCAAGCCTAGCTTCATCAAGATAACACCATCAAGGGAGTGAAGAAGCTTGATGAAGGACAAACCGTGGTTTGTTACGTGTGCCACAAGGAAGGTCACAAGTCCTATGAGTATAAGGTGAAGAATGGGGGAGGAGCAAAGAAGAAAAAGAAGAAGCAAACAAGCAAGCTCTCCAACTCCTACACCAACAAGGTGGACAAGAAGGCCTCCACACCATACTTGCTAAAGAAGAAGAAAAATGACAAGGTGGTGGCCATCAAGATAAACAAGCAAGTCAGCAATGGGGTCAAATGCTTTTGTGTGCCAAAGGAAATCATCTCCAACATGAAGAGCACCAAAAAGATTTGGATCCCAAAAGGGAAGTGAGAAGTCTTATGGACATCGAGGAATTTGGAGACTTGGCAAAGTATGGATGTATTTCATGGGGTGCATCATGATAGACAAAATCATTGCCAAGTGGGTTAGTGAATACTATGGACCCAAATTCCCCTTCCCATGTTAGGTAACTAGATTCAATTTACTTCAATTGGTATTAGATTTAAATTTTCTTACAATTGGAATCTTTTAGCATCTAGTTACTCTTCATGCCTAGATTTGCTTTTGCATTCTTATATATTTTGTCATGCATACACTAGGTATTTCATATGGTAGGCTTGCTCGGTTTCATTCTTATTCCTTGGAGCAATCCTACATGGTTTAAAATTGTTTAGGAGCACGGCACATAGCTTGTCCTTTAATTGTTCATCTAATATGTGCCAAAGTTCAAATTGTAGATAATTTCTCCCAAATATCGCCTTCGAAAATGACTCTCACATTCATGTGATGTCATCTTTCAAGTGATATTTTTTATTCTAAAATCAATGTGCATGTTTCCTACAAGTATTCAATACTTGTGTGCACAAATTTAGGGGGGTTACTCTACAAGTTGAATGCTTTAAGACTAACACATTTTTAAGCTTATCATGTGTGTAGTAGTCTCATTGCAAGGAAAATGGAGTCCCCGGAGTTAAGCTTTATACTTCAAATATCCACCACCTATTGCAAGTGGTAGAAATCAAATTGGTTTCCACATATGGTATTTCTAAACTGATATCAACATGTTGATTTCATTTTGATATTTATATGCTTTCTCCGTGCATTATATAGATTAATTTCCCTTGTGCAATACTTTGTCAATTATGCATATGTTTTGACTTCTATCATATGCATGTATATATTTAGGGGGAGCTTAGTCTATATAATGTGAGAGTCAAATTTTGTGATCTATTTCACTCTACACACAAATGATCATAAAGTTTGACCCTCCCTTGTGCTACTAATATCTTCCTTTTTGGTGTTTGATTCCAAAGGGGGAGAATTTAGAGGACCAAAAACAAGCATTAATTTATAGTAATGGTCCGAGAAAGGGAGGATAGTGGATTATGGATTAGCCTATGTAATGGGGAGAATTTGTAGAAAGCAAGGCTTAAATCCATAATACCATATGGGGACAATTGCAAGGGCAAGATGAGTTTTTATGTAGTCTTACAAGTAGTATCTTTTAGCATCATATAATCTTGCCCCTTGCATTGCACCTAGCAAGTAGATAGGTTTTAAATTCAAAATTTTTATTATTTGCTTGCTTTGGTCGTGTTGTCATCAATCACCAAAAAGGGGGAGATTGTAAGGAAAATGGACCCTAGGCCCATTTACTTTGGATTTTGGTGTTTGATGACCAACACAACCAAATTAGACTAATGAATTTGCAAGTGTATGTTTTATAGTTCAATAGGGTGCAAGACGTGACTTGGACGAATGCGACGTGATGATCTGATGATCAACACCATAAGCAAGACCCTAGAAACACAAGAGAAGACCCAAGATATCAAGCAAAGTCCAAGCACAAAGATAGGAACCAAGCCATACGCAAGATCGTGAAGAAATGAGCTCACAGAGGTGACCGGATGCTAGAGGAAAGTGACTGAACGCTTCGATCTAGAGACTCGGCAATAGGCATGACTGGACGATGGACCAGACGCTGGCGGCTTATCGACCAGACGTAGGACAGCAGAGTCCGATTGAGTACAGAGAGGTTCCAGAGCAGCGAAAATGCGACCAGACGTGTCCGATGGCATGTGATCAAACGCTGGCAGTGCCTGATCAGTGGATCGTGGCTCCAATGGTCGGGACGACCGAACGCGTCCGGTCAGAAAGTGATCAGCGTCCAGTCAGTAGCAGAAAAGCAGGATTTCATCCCCAACGGCTACTTTCTCAGTGGGGCTTATAAATAGACCCCCAACTGGCCATTTGAGTAGAGTGGAGCTAAGAAAACATATCTAGGGTGTTGATACACCATTTTAGTGATCTCCACTTGCATAGTTCTTAGTGTTTTATCAGGTGATTAGCATAGGTGCTTTACGAAGCGCTTAGGTTGATTAGACCACCGCTTATGCGCTTGCTCTAGGTTTAGGCCTAGTGTTTAGTGAGGTTTGCATACCTCTTACCACTCGGTGCTTGCGCGCACCATTGTTGTACATCGGAGGGGCTTGTAGTCTTGTGAGATCACACCAACCGCGTTTGTGGTGTGGCCGCCACCGTGTATCGGAGGGAACAAGGCCCGTAGCATTTTGGCCAGAAGCTTGGTAGTGAAGATGGCGGGGAGCATCTGGGAGAGGCTTGCCGAAAGGCATGTCGGAGACCCACTTGCGTGTGGGGAAGGCCCGAGGCTATCCATGGAGTTACTCGACTAGGAGCTTGGCCCTTGCGAGGGATTCCTTGCGAGGGGCTCCAACGAGGACTAGGGGGAAGCTTGCGTGCTTCTCGATACCTCGGTAAAAATACTAGGGTCATCGACAGGAATTTTCATATCTCTACCTTGCTCTTTAGCTTCCGCATTTACATTGATTATAGTACTCCTTTTGCGGTAGAGATAGCAACACACTAGCAAAACCATAGTTACACACATAGATAGTTTATCTTTTACATAGGTTTTGCTAAGGTTAGAAAAAAGGCCATAGTTTAGAGTTAGAATTTTAAGTTGCCTAATTCACCCCCTCCTCTTAGGCGTCACGGTCCCCTTTCATCATCAATTACTAGAAAGGGGATATTGAAAGCCCTAATTTGGTTTTGGTTAATTGATGAAACCTAGGACTAACATTTGATCTAAGTGTGTGAATTAAATAAGGTGATCCAACCCAAGTGGTGAAGCTAGATGATGGCCATGGTGAAGGTGATGTGCAAACTGATCTGACTTTCAAACTCATCCATATTACCTTCAACCATAGGGTTTCTTAGCCTTCACTTGGGTCTTGAGCAATTGAAAGACAGAATGATCAAGTCAAGCACTATGTCTCAAGTTCTTTGTTCCACCATTGTTCTAGAGTTTTTATATATTTTTAAGATAAAACTCAGAGATCCCATTGTATGACACTCTCAAGTCTCTCAATATATGCGGTATTTGTTGATCCTCACCCAGGCAATAAAGATGGTATGCCCTTTTCAAGTGCTTCATATTTGGAAAAGAAGAAAGAGAAAAACAAAAATGGGCTCAAGGCAAAGGTATAATGATAGGGGCCATTTTTGGTTTGCACTCAAGACACCATAGAGGGTGTGAGTGATTTAGGATCGATAGCCATACTATAAAGAGGGGAAATCTTTGGCTAAATGGTTTATCGAGTGCCACTAGGTGACATGATTCATGCATTGCATTTAGGGACCTAGTGTGCTAACTTCTAACCCTTGTAAAATGCTTTGAAAAATACTAACACACGAGCACACAAGTTCTACACTTTGTCGTTAGCAAGTTGGAAGCAATGGTGAAGCGCAAGAGGTGTTAGAAAAAAAGGAGACATTAGTGACCGGACTCTGGCGCCGGGGTGACCAGACTCACCCCGGGCGCGTTCGGTCACTCAACATAGAGAGGGCATAGGTCTAGGTCCTTGACCGAACGCCGTTGGCCCCATGGGACCAGACACCGGGGAATCACTATTCCTGAGTTAGGTCAAGTCTTGGTGGTGCACACAGAGCTAAGCAGGGTGGACCAGACGCTGGGCGCGTCAGGTCATCTCTGACCAGGCACGTTCGATCGTTAAAACTATGCTATGGAAGCTCACTCAAAGTGACCAGACTCCACATGGTGGAGCATCCAGTCACACCAATGGCGCATCAGGTCATTGGCTTGGCCTCGTGGGTGCGTGCATGAGCGGACTCAACGCCGGTGCATCCGGTCATGCTCTGGTGTGTCCGATCCAATGGTTTGACTCATGCTGACCGTTTTCGACCATTGAGATCTAACGCATAGGATTTAAAAGAAGGACATGTGGCAGGTATCGGCTGACCAGATGCTAATGATTGGACGCCAAGGTGCATCCGGTCGTGTCTACGAGCTCCCAACGTCTCTCTAAGTTTTAGGGGCTCTATAAATAGGAAGATACTGGCTTAGGGCTCACTCTCTTGGCACTTTGACATATTTGATATCCTTGTGAGCCTAATCAAACATCTCTCACTCATCTTCATCATTGATTCATCATCATAGTGAGATTGAGAGTGATTTCAAGTGCATTTGCTTGAGTGATTGCATCTAGTGGCACTTGGGGATCGTTGTGGCTGTGGATTTCTTGTTACTCTTGGTGGTTGCTGCCATCTAGATGGATTTGAGCAGCAGAGGAACTTCAGCATGTGTTGGTGATTGTTCATGACCAGCTTCGATGATTGTGAGGGGTCTTGCACCTTCCTGACGAAGAGCCATAAGGTAGCTCTAGTAAATTGCTTGTGTCATTAAGTTACCTCATTTGTGGGTAGGTTCTTGTGGCGCCTCTTATAGTGGGCTAGGTTTGTGATACCTATTAGCTGCCAAACCACCAAGTGTTGGCCGACATAGCGGGGACTAGCGTGTCGGCAAGCACGTGAGCTTCGGGAGAAAATTGGTGTGTCACATGTCTCTTGGATTTCTCCCGGTAATTGATTGGTATTCATCTTGTGATTGGTTCATCTCCTGATGCGGCAGTATAATCACCCTACTCTCTCCTTTACTTTCTCGCAAACTAGTTGCAAAGCTCTTTAGTGTAGTTAGTCTTTTAGAGCTTGTTAATTTGGTTAGTGTGACTCTTTAGTTAGTCCATGAGAACACACTAGCTTAGTGAGTAGTGACTTAGCCCTTATGTGTGCTAGTGATCATAGTAACTAGAATTGTTGGGATAAGTGCCTTATAACCCTTGTAGAGTTAGAGCAAAATTACATTGGGCCATTTATCATACTAATCAATTTGCTTTAGTGCATTTGTAGAATTTTAAATAGGCTATTCACCCCTCTCTAGCCATATTAGGACCTTTCAATCAGTCAAAGAAACCCCTGGTTGTATTTTTATGCATAGAATCATCCAGAAGCTAACGGGTACTCCATCCTATAAAGAATTTTTACTTCTCGAGAAGTTAAACATTTTCAACTTTGACTAATTATATACGAGAGATTATTATATTTATGGTGTATAATAAATATCATTAAATTAACTATAAATATACTTTAATATTAAGCTTATTTGGAGGTACAAATATTGTTAATATTTTTTATGAACCTAACTAAATTTAAGAAAGCTTGTTATGCATAAAACGCTAGACGACTTTCTTTTGAAAAGGAGAGTATATGTTTTTTTTTAAATATACTATAGCGAGAAAATTCCAAATCAACTAAACTGATACTCCTGTGGAGTACGTAAGGTACTAGTACTTCGCTACACTAAAACAAACCTCCCTAGTGCCAGACCTGCAACTACAACTAAAGATGTCAACGGGGAATTCCCCATCGAGGAATAAGCCACCATCCCCGTCCCCACGGGAGGAATTTTCTCCGTCCCCGTCCTCACGAACAACCACGGGGAGCCTTCCTCCACCATCCCCGATCCCCGGCAGGGATTTCATCCCCGCGGGGATCCCCGTCCCCGCATACAACAACACACACATGCATAAATCTAGCAAGGTTCACATATTCACACTTGCATAAATCTAGCAACAAGGTTCATAGATTCATAAAAAGATCACATATTCATAAATCCTGGGATACTCATTAGTCTAATCAATCTAGCAACATAGTTCTAGCAACACACACGCCAACATAGGTGTCTAGGCATCTAGGTCCAGGTGTCCAGCACATAAGCATACACACAGGCACATACACACAACAACATAAGTGTCCAGGTGTCCAGCACATAAGATAAGCATAGGCTGCACAGCAGCACAAAAGAGAACATAGTAGTCCAGCTCCAGTTGGCCGTCATGAAGTTCAGCCTTGCCAAAAGAACAGCTCCAGCTCCAAACTCATAGGAGTGCAAGTCCCTGCATACAGCAAGCAACAATAGTCAATAGATATATAAATCCTCAATTTTGTGGCAACAAAGAAAGTTACAATGCATTGCCGATTAACAATTTTCAAATAATACATCCATGCCATCTTCTCTTGAAGACAAGTCCAAAAGGTGGTTGTTTCTTCATTGTCACCTAAAAAACAATTGCAAAACATGAATTAGCAATCATGATAATAGAAAAATGTGTTGATAATGATTTATAATTAGAACAACTTATAAACCTTTGTATTTGTTTTGAAGCCAATCTTGTGAACACATTAAGGCCTCCGATATCTCTGGAGTGAGCAGGCTACGATGCTCACTAAGGACCCTTCTACTTGTGCTAAAAGCAGATTTAGATGCAACTGTAGTAACTGGAATAGCATAAATATCTCTTGCAATCTTCCTCACTGTAGGATAACATGTCCTAGCCACCTTCCACCAATCAAGAATCTTGAAGTTTTCAGTGTTGATTGGGACCAACTCATCATCCAAGTACCTATCTAGCTCATATTTGAATCTTACTGTTGTTGGTCTCTGAAAGGTCCTTGTTTGGTTTTGGTAATTGAGTGACAACCTAGGTGGACTAATTGTGTTTATGTGAGATACACAGGTGATTAGTCCACAGGTATATGTATATGAGCAACATATGCCATGAAGGTGAAAATGGCTTGGAGATGTTGCAAAGCTAACACATGTGATGATGAAGGAGCTTAAATGCACATGAGACATGACATTGAGTCATGTGATCAAGATGGAGAAGATCAAGACAAGACTTGGCTTGATGGACCGGTTGCAAGCGTGAAGGGCAAGTCGAAGGCTTTGGAGTGATGGACCGCATGGCGGTGAAGCTTGAGCAAGACTTGGCGCCGATGGACGATGGCAACGGTGAAGAGCAAGTAAAGTCAAGATCGATGAACCAATATGATCATGTGATGATATGAAGTGGATCATATCATTGTTGATCGTGTTGGTGCATGTGTTGCATCGACATTGAAGGAGATGGAATGGAATGCGCAAGGCAAAGGTATAACCTAGGGCATTTCATTTTACCGATCATAGGTGTGTAGAGAAGTTTATGACCGGGTTTAGGATAGATGGCCGTACTATCAAGAGGGGCAAACTTGTTTGCATATCGGTCATCTAGTGCCACTCGAGTGATCTAACTTTGCATTGTCGCTAGGATCGAGTGGCGTGGCAAGTTGAGTGGCTAACATCCTTTGGGAAATGATTGTGAAAATGCTAACATACATACACATGGTGGTGTACACTTGGTGGTGTTGGCACATTTACAAAGGAGGTGGTGTTGGCACATTTACAAAGGGGTGAGATGGGTTTGGCGCTTTCGGGAAAATGGAATGCCTATTTTCTATTACGCTGGATGCAAATTCTTGGTGGTTAGCACATTGGAGCAAGGGTGAAGAAGTTAGAAGTGAAAACGAGTTGATCGCGAAGATGCTGGCGTTGGTCAACTGACCGGACGCTGGATCTGAATGCACCGGACGCTAGCAGGCTGCGTCCGGTCAGGCTGACGTACGGTGACTTAGAAGCTGGAGTGTGACCGGACGCTGGCTGCGTCCGATCAAGTGTGACCAGACGCGTCCGGTCGAGGTCGGTACCTTACTGGAAACGACCGGACACTAAGGGTCCAGCGTCCGGTCAGTTGAAAGCTGTTGTGTCCGGTCAAGTCAAGTGACCGTTGGAACCAGGACACGTGGCCATCTGTGGGCGACCGGACGCTGAGGTCTAGCGTCTGGTCAACATGGCCGGAGCGTCCGGTCGGCCCGACTGTTGCCTAGTGAAGGGGTAACGGCTAGTTTAGCCCTTGGGGCTATAAATAGAAGTGGCCTTCGGTCATGGCTGGGGTGGAGCACCTCAAGGGACTTAGTGTCCATGCTTGTGAGTGCTTGGGAGCCCTCCATCACACATATACTTGATAGTGATCATTAGATTGTGTGAGTGAGCGATTCTAGTACGATTGCATCGTGAGGTTGCATCGAGTGGCACTAGGTCATCAAGTTACAAGCCGGTGGTGCTTGTTACTCTTGGAGGTTGCCACCTCCTAGACGGCTTGGTGGTGGTCTCCGTCGAAGCGCGCAAGAAGCTTGTGTGGCGCTCTGGAGAAGTGCTTGTGAGGGGCATTGTGCTCGCCCCGCGGGAGCCATGAAGAGCAACTCTAGTAAAGCGTGTCATTGAGCTACCCTCACTCAAGGGGTAGGTTCTTGCGGCACCCGATGTGCGGGATTAGCGGATGATGCTAATTAGCCACCGAACCACCAAGTGAGCGGCTGACACAACGGGGACTAGCGTGTTGGCAAACACGTGAACCTCGGGAGAAAAATCATCGTGTCAACCTTGTTCTTCCCGTTGGTTTGCATCCCCATTACACAAGCTTGCTATTACTTTTATACATATTAAGCTTGTGTAGTTGCTCTTGTAATTAGATAGCTTGTGTAGCTTGCTAATTACCTTCTTGCTTGTGTAGCATAGAAGTAGCTCCCTTGCGTGGCTAATTTGGTTTTAATAACCTTGTTAGTCACATTGCTTAGTTTGTGTAGCTAAGTATTTGCGCTCTCTAATTAGGCATTGGTTGCCTTGTTATTGAGCATTGCTAGTGAGCATCGTTAGCTTTGTGCTTTTGCTTACTAGCATGTGTAGGAGCTCCCTTGTCGCTTAAAGTACTAGTGGCATAGGTTTGTGTAACCTTGCTCCTAGAATTGTTTAGGAGAGCTCTAGCTAGCCCGGCACCTTTGTTGCATAATTGTTATCTTTGCAAGGTGCTAGTGAACATATATAGTGGGGTATAGTCTTGGCTAGACCGATAGTTTTAATTCCGCATTTGTATCGGTTAGTTGACGCGATTAAGTTTTAGAAAAGACTATTCACCCTCCCTCTAGTCGCCATCTTGACCCTTCAGTCTTCTACTAGCAACTCGTGCACTAATTGTAGATACAACACCTGAATTTACAAGTGAAGGAGTTGTTGATTCTATGTTATCTTTATCCTCTTCCACTTCATAATCCTTCATCAATTCATATAGAGAGATTTTCACCTCACTAACTTTCTCTAAACACTCTAAATGTGACTGACCAGTAAGGGTCTCAAGAAACCCAACCAAAAAATCAGTCTTAAACCAAGGGTCAAGAATAGTGGCCAAGCCCATTGGTCCTTGAATCTCCTTCTAGTACTTATCAAATTTCTCTATCATTTCAAATGACATTTGCTCTATAATAGGATTGCCACAAATAGCCCACTGTCCAATCTGCTCTTTAGCCTCACAAATTTTTAGGAGTTGAATATTTGCAGTCACATAATTTGTTTCAGAAAATACTTTAGTAATGTCATTAAACAACTTGAGCCTACAAGCCACTTCCCTAGCAAATTCCCATTCTTCTTCACTAGGAGCACAAACAAATAGCTTCTCAACACGTGTTGCACGGTTAAAAACAGCCTTATAAGGTAAAGCAATACTAAGCATCTTGTAGGTAGAATTCCACTTAGTTTTACAATCAAGACCTAATTCGTGTTTAGTTTTGACCTTGACATGCTTAGCAATCTCTTCAAATTTCTCAACTCTTTTAGGTGTGGCTGTCCAAAAGGCGGCACTTTCATGAATTTTTGCAATTGAATTTTTTATAACCTCTAAACCATCCTTGACAATCAAATTGAGAATATGGGCAGCACAACGCATATGCAATAGTTTCCCCTCCAACATCAGCTTTGACTTGCCTATCTTCTTGACAAGTTCGGGAATTATCTTATCATTTGAGCTGCAATTATCCAAAGTCAAAGTTGAGATCTTTTCATCCAAATTCCACTCCACCAATGCTTCATAGAGCTCTTCACATATAACTTCAGCCGTGTGTAGAGCAGGCACATATATGAACCTACATAGCAACAACAATAATCAAATTTAAATGACAGCAACAAGGTCTAAATAACATAACAACAGCATGATGTAAATATAAATGAGAGCAGCAATAATCAAATTTAAATGATAGCAACAAGGTACCTCATGATTATGCTTCGAAGTGTCCATGAATCATCAATGAAATATGCTGTGATTGCCATGTACCCCCTCCTTTGGTTGTCAGATGTCCACATATCTATAGTAATAGCCACCCTTGACTTAGATCCAGCCATGTATTCTATGGCCTCTTCCTTTCTTCCTTATATGCATCCATTATGTCCTTCCTAAAACCATTTAAACGTTAGTTGACTGAAATATTACCATGTAAAATCACAAAAACAGATATAAAACCAGTATTACCTAATAGTGTTTTGTGTCACCATCTTGAATAATGGCTGAAGTATACTCACAAACCTTCGAAAACCAGTATGATCAACCATAGACAAGGGATACTCATGTAGTATAATCATGGCAGCAAGCTCTCTCCTAGCTACTTCTGGATCAAATGTGTAATTCCCCACGGATACTTTCCCTCCCTCATCAGAAGTGAACCTCAAAGCAGATTGTGCAAGACTCTTGTTCTGTCCCATCATCTTGCTTTTCTTCAGTGTGTAGATTTTTAAATGGTCATGGAGATGGGTTGTACCGTTCCTGCTATTCCCCCTAGCTGCTTGTGGCAGTGAAGGCATTGAGCCCTCGCAACACCTAGGACCTTGACTTTCTTGAAATCCTTCCAGACAACTAAAGTCAATTTCCTTTTTTTTTGTCAAAGTCAGTATCTTCAGGTTCAGGATCATCATCATCAATTTGTATTGGCTGAGATCATTGACAGACTCAGGTTGAGCTTGTGATTCTTGAGGGTTGCTACTCCCAGCACCAGGATTTGAATTTGTTGTGAACCTAAAAACAATTGGCATATCAGTAATCAGTACATATATAAATATGTACATATATAAATCAGTACATATATAAAATCTGTAAACAATGACTGTTAGTGGACTGTGTACATATTTAAATCAGTACATATATAAATCACTTAAATATACATGCATAGCTACAGAGAGCAACTTGTAATATAAATAAAAATAGTACATGTTCACAGTTGGAAAATATGAAATAAAAAGCATAAAAGGGGTAGCATGCTTGAAACCGAACCCTAGTGATTTCAACAGTTGGAGACCGCTGCCGGAGGATGAAGCTTATGGAGTAGGCGGAGCACGCAGAGCTCCTTCAACCGCAAGACGACTTTTAGTGAACGCCTTTTTCAACCTTAGCGTTGGGGCCTGGCAGAGTGCCTTTCGGTTTGCGGCACCAGATGCCAGCACAAGTGCAACGCACGGCATGATAGCGGGTGCGGCTGCAGTAGCAGGAGCAACACCGCCAGCACTCATGGCGTTTGGTGGCCGGTCCAAGACCGAGGCGGCGTCCCTTTGAGGACCGCCAGACGTGGGTTAGTCAATATTTGAAAACATAGCCACGAACAAAAGTAAACAATGAACTAAACTAGCAATACTACGGTGACAAATGTACATGTATCACGGAACTTGAAATAGCAATAGCAGTTTATGTACGAACAAAACTACGAATGTACATTATTATGATATTTGACTTTTGAGTTTCTGACCTTCCTTCTCCATCGGAGCTCATGGGCGATTCAGATCTAGGTGCATCCATGTCACATGCGAGCTACGACGGCGAGGATCCAAGGCTCCGACGAGGCCGACCTGTGACGGCCACGCGTGGACGGCAGAATCT
The DNA here is from genome assembly GCF_019320115.1 of Miscanthus floridulus. Taxonomy (NCBI): domain Eukaryota; kingdom Viridiplantae; phylum Streptophyta; class Magnoliopsida; order Poales; family Poaceae; genus Miscanthus; species Miscanthus floridulus. Next base: position 125,518,636 of record NC_089584.1, read on the forward strand.
CCTAGGCCGACGGAGACGGACGATGGAGGCTGGAGGGTGGAACGTCGACGCCTGGAGACCTGGATGGAGGCCGGAGGGTGGATCTACCGAGGCACCGAGCTATAGGCCTGCAGCTGCTGGCAGCCGTGCGCAGTCACGCTCTCACGGTCGCGTCGCCGCTGGGGCTGGGGCTAGATGCATAGGGGTGGAGACGTGGAGTGGGCGGGTAGGAGTGAGTTAGGGTTAGCGTGTATATATACTTCGGGGCTAATGGACCTTCTTGCATGGGCCTTGCGTTAACGACAATCCTACCAATTCTATCCCCGTGGGGATTAATTATTCTCCATCTCCATCCTCTAATGGAAGAATTCCCCGATGAACGCAATCCTACCAATTCCATCCCCGTGGGGATTAATTTTCCTCCGTCGTCATCCTCTAATGGAAGAATTCCCTGCGCGGGGAATCGAGATCGGTCCCATTGCCATCTTTAACTACAACGTGCAGAGAGGCAGAGGCTCTATTAGCTTCGCTGAAAAAATAAATTGAAATACTGTTTTGACTAATTCGAGAAAAAAAACTGTTACGGCTGGAAAAAAAAAAAGGAAAAAGAAAAGGCATTATAATAGAAGCCAACGGGGCCAGAGCAGCCCACACGGGCACCGGCACCCCACCGCACACGGCCGGCCGTGCCCGTGCGCTTCCTTCCCGGCCGCCGCCTTCGAGCTTCCTCGCTTTCCCCATCCCGCATTCCCGTTCACCATCTGCGAAACAGAGGAGGAATGGCCATCTCCTCCTTCCTCTCCGTTGGCAAGCGCCCAATCGTCGTCGTCGTCGCCGTCACGCTCTTCATTTTCCTATCCTCTCTCTTCCTCTTCTTCAGCCCCGGACCGTCGGCGCTCCCGTTTTTCTCCTCCTCATCCTCCCACCTCTCCTCTCAAGTCTCAATTCCCGTCTCCTCTAACGCATCTTCACCCGAAACCCCAACCTCTGTTGCCTCCAACGGGGGCAGCAGCAGCACTTCTGCTGATCGCGTCTCCGTTGACGCATTTCCGCCCGGAACCGGAACCGCCATCGCGTCTGATGCGGTCGGCAACAGCACCGCTGACCCGCCTCGGCCAGACGCCACCGCCGCAGCCGGTGCTGGTGACGCGGAGGCTGACGTGCCCCAACCAGATCACGGCATGCCCCCTGCTGCCACTGAAGCGAGTGGATCGGCAGGCAACGGTGAGACAGCCGCGGGAGTCTCGAGCGAGCGAGATGAGGAGGGGCAAGGCGGCGGCGGAGCCGTGGAGGAGCCGGTGGAGCTGCCGTCGTGGGAGCTGTGCAAGGTGGGGAAGGGGGTGGAGGCCGCAGACTACATCCCCTGCCTCGACAACGTGGAGGCGATCAAGGCACTCAAGTCGCGGCGGCAGATGGAGCATCGGGAGAGGCACTGCCCGACGGAGCCGAGACCGAGGTGTCTCGTGCCGCTTCCCGAGAGGTACCGGCGTCCGGTGCCGTGGCCGCGCAGCCGTGACATGGTGAGGACGCCCGCTTGCTTGCTTCGGTAAGCGAGGAAGATGTTTCCACTTCTCTTTGTTTATTCCCCAATGGATGATTAGTGGTTGTAGTAATTTAATATGCTAATCTGCGCTCCTATACTTTGATTAGGATCCAGTTTTGTAGTATGTGGCCTGCCAGCGCCTTGATTGTGAGATCCAGTCGAGCACACAGTTTTAACATTCTCGAAACTGAATAGCAGACACATGCCTGGAAAGGGTAGTAGAGCTCTGTCATTGATCTTGGATGCAGCCTTACAAGTTTGTGATCTAATATGCCATGCCCATCTTATTGAGCTGTAGTGCTGTACATAAAGCGTGCTTCCAGGTTGGGAATTTTGCCATCCATGTGGTTAGTGGTAACGTGTACTGATGCAAACTTTTTTTAGTCATTCCCGCGAATGACCCTTGGGAACATGGCTATGCTGTATGAATACTGCCTATCAGATGAAAATTCAATGCATGGATATTGAGTTTCCCTTTTCTTTAAATGCAGACTTTATCACATATCTCTAATGCTCAAATTTGGAATGTACCTAGTTTATGCTTTATAACTTTGGTTCAACATTCAGTAAAGTATGCAATTGCTGACCACCTCGCAATATTACATTCCGCTTGCTAATTTCAGATTTGGTATAACAATGTTCCTCACCCAAAGTTAGTGGAATACAAGAAGGACCAGAACTGGGTCAGGAAGTCTGGTAACTATTTTGTTTTCCCTGGAGGTGGGACTCAATTCAAAAATGGCGTGACCGCATACATTCGATTCATTGAACAGGTAGCTATTACTTATGCTCTTTATGTAATTCCAGCTATGTCCAATCATATATGCTTGCATGTGATGCTGCTTTCTGATAGAAGTTCAGTATATTACTGATATTTTTGTAGTATCTTCATTGAAGACCCAGTGTGTCAAAAGAAAAGTCATACTTGCATTCCTTGGATAATCATCACAAATTGGAAAATTTACTCACTTAAACATGACAAATATAATGTTCACCCTTGTCTTTGTCTGTAATAACTCATGGCTTGCGGTTATTGTTTTTATAGATTTTACCAAACATTCAATGGGGAATCCATACAAGAACTGTCCTGGATGTTGGATGTGGTGTTGCTAGCTTTGGTGGATACTTGCTTGACAGGAATGTTGTTACCATGTCCTTTGCACCCAAAGATGAGCATGAAGCTCAGATTCAGTTTGCACTGGAGCGTGGGATTCCAGCGTTTTTGGCAGTGATTGGAACACAAAAGCTTCCTTTCCCTGATAATTCATTTGATGTCATCCACTGTGCAAGGTGTAGGGTCCACTGGTATGCTGATGGCAAGTACTTTGGAACACTGTTATATTCTCATGTAGTTCTTCTCTTCATTTTATTAAGGGCCTGTTTGGTTCCCCCTGCTAAAGTTTAACTACTAAACTTTAGTCACATTAGCTACTAAACTACCAAACAAACTGACTAAAAAGGGACTAAAGTAGTTTCGTCACATTAGTCACCCAAGAGTAGCTAAAAGTGGGCTAAAGTGCCCAGTAGACAAGGGCTGCCCCTCATTATTACTGGTCCCCCACCCTGATTTGGGCATTCATTAGGGATAGTTTGGCCTTTGTTGAACCGTTTTAATGGCCTTTAGTCACTTTTAGTCACTAGAACCAAACATGGGTGACTAAAGTTTAGTCATTGGTTTTGGTAGCTAAACTTTAGCAGGGGAGAATCAAACAGGCCCTAAATACAACATTGTTCACTTATTTTATACACTGTTTTAATGTGATGTGTGTGATATGCATACATTTTTTTTTTGGTTAAAGCTACTCTACTTGGGGTATGCAGGTGGAAAACCATTGTTGGAGCTCAATAGAGTACTCAGGCCTGGAGGATATTACATTTGGTCTGCAACACCTGTCTATCGCAAAGACCCAAGAGATATAGATGATTGGAATGGTTTGTGATCACTATCTTTCGCCTCATATGTTTCTCATTAATACGAACCTCCAGCATATCATTAGTATCTCAATCAAATTATGCACCTTTGAGGTAATACAAGTGTCATCTAGGTTTCATCCACATGTATTAGCTCCATACGTTGAATATATTTTTTTAAGTGAATTTCTAGCTTCAGTCCATATCCATGTCAATGTTAGCATAACAGTTAAGAACAATCTAATAAAAATACAAGAAAAGCAGCAGCTATATGCCAGTAGATGGAACTCATTAGTTAGTCCTTTAGGAATTTGTAGTTATTGCCTTGTTTTTACTAGCATATAATATATGACACCGTTAAATGGTCATACTTAAAATTGAAATGTTTCACACTTTGGTTAATAAAATATATTTGCATCGTACCTTATCTGTTTGTCCTTAGGCCTGCAAATCCTTTTTCTTTTGCAACCTATCATATGATTGAGCAGAGAATAATCTCTAGTTGCTGATTTGATTTGTTTTCAATGGCTGGCAGTGGTGGTTGCTCTGACCAAATCGATCTGCTGGAGGACAGTGGTAAAGTCTCGAGATAGCAATAAGATCGGAGTTGTTATATACCAAAAGCCGACATCAAATTCATGCTACCTTGAGAGAAAAAATAATGAACCGCCTCTGTGCTCTGAGAGTGATCGATCACGTTTCCCTTGGTACATTTTCTTGAACTGTCTTAACCAGTAGTTGCATCAATGGTCAAGAGTCAAGGCAATTATGATTTGTGCCATCTTGGGTCTTGGTTACTCAAAGGGGATTTATGCTATGATCTTTATTCCTACCATATATATTAATCATCTTGTATTCCCCCCCTTCAGGTATAAACCTCTCGATAGTTGCCTCTTTCCCGCAGTTCCAAGTTCTGGTGGAGGAAATAGTTGGCCCATCTCGTGGCCTGAAAGACTTAATATGAAGCACTCAACTACATCTAACAATTCTTCCATTCAGTTTGCTCAAGAAAAAATTGATTCTGATACAAATTACTGGAAGGACCTTGTTTCAGAAGTATATCTCAATGAATTTGCAGTTAATTGGTCTAGTGTTCGCAATGTTATGGACATGAATGCGGGTTTTGGAGGGTAAGCAAAAACTGGTTTGAGATCTTTATGCAAAATTAATTAGATTAATTGACTGTATCAGCTGTTACAATGATATGCCTTTTGAAATGTCTAACTTTCACTTCTCTGCCTGTATCTTGTTTGACACTTAATTCAGATGTGTCAGACAATGAGAATTGCTAATTTGTAAATCTATTGACACTATGGTTTTCACCTTTTTTTCTGGCATAGTTTTTTCTTGCTGAAGGGATGAATATGCTGTATTTTTCAACAATTGACTTCGCAGTCCTTGGCTTCAACTTTTCTAATGTTAAACGGAGCACACTGTACATAGTTTTAGAAGCTGCCAGTCGGCCTTTCAGTGCTTTTCATTCATAGTCCTGGATTGCTAGCTGGGAGGATAACCATACTTAATTAAGATAAAGTATTTAACTTTATTCAGAGGACAACGTGCTTGCATGATTCTTATGGTTTATATTTGATATTACACTTAGTTTCAAATTTTATTTACAGAAATTCTTCTTTTCCTAAACGTAGTCATAAACTATGTCCTTCATCTGTGGCGAGACATTGATCATGATTGTTTCCTTAAATCAGATTTGCAGCATCAATTATTGATCGACCGTTGTGGGTTATGAATGTTGTACCTGTTGATCAGCCAGATACATTGCACATCATTTTCAACAGAGGTCTGATTGGGGTATATCATGACTGGTGTGAATCTTTTAATACATACCCACGGACTTATGATCTTCTTCACATGAGTTATCTCTTAGGGCCCCTTACGAAAAGGTAAATGAGTTTGTCTTTTAATTGTTGAAGAACTCTTACTGTGTATATTCTGACATTCTCTTGTATCACAACTTTATAGCAAGCAAGCTTTTTCGGTTTTGTTTTTATCTTAGGTGCCACATCATTGAAGTTGCAGCTGAAATTGACAGAATACTTAGACCTGGTAGATGGTTTGTGCTGCAAGACACTATAGACGTGATAAGAAAGATGGACCCTGTTCTCAGGTCTTTGCATTACAAGACTACGATTGTCAAACATCAATTTCTTGTTGCCACCAAGGGTTTCTGGCGTCCTGGCAGTACAGGTTCTAAGTCATGATGATTCTGGCTTCCACGCAAAATGGTATTGGTGCCATGGACTCATTGTGTTGATTCTTCTTATTCTTTTTACGTTGATTCTTCTCATAGCATAGATGATTAGATGCTTCATTGAAGCCCCATAGTTAGGTGAGTTTCAAGTTCCAATTTTCCCCGCTTTGTTTTACTATTTTTTAAAAATGTTTTGGCCTTGGACATGCAAATTTCTGTTTGGTATTGCAAACAGGTTAAATCAATAGGAGTGCTAACAAGTCTGTTAGGTGAATTGTATAATTTTTTAATATATATTTAGCTATAAACTTCAACAGTATGTCATCAATATTGTATATTTAGCCATGAAACTCTTGCCTTCTTGCAAAAGAAAAAGTATGACTTTGAATTATTTCTTTGTTACTCAATTTTATACTTCCTCCATCCCATAATATAAGGGATCCTGAGTTTATCCAAAGTCAACTATTCTAAGTTACACCAAGTTTGTTGAAAAGAACAATAATTTTTACAACATCAAATGAGCATAATTAGATTTAGACCTATTATATATGAAATATATTTTCATAAGTTGCTTCTTTGATGTGCTAAATGTTAATATTTCTCTCTATAAATTTGGTTAAACATAGGGACAGTGGACTTAGTACAAACTCGGAGTTCCTTATTTTATTGGACGGAGGTAGTAGAATATACTTACAATGGGTCTGATCTCTTCAGTGAAATTTAAGATAGCAGTTGGGAAACTCAGAAAGTCAGAATAACCATCCCATTCCTGCTGTTAATTCATCTACTAATCCCCAAGCCTCAAGGCCTTCTTTATGTTTTTGCCATGAGCCGCACCAGCACCATCTAGGCTTATGCCCCCCGCCCCGCCCCGCCCCCCTCTTTCGAAATAGGCTTATGCCCCTTGTGGGCATTTTGGTGAATTTTTTTGGTTTGTAGACCAGTAGTGAGCAACCCGGAAGGACAACTAAGGCTAGCTTGTTAAGTTGCGTGTGAGTGACGCCACGGATCAAGGAAGAGAAGGGTTCATCTGGATCCAGATTGGGGTCTTGGGGATAGTACATTCTGTCCCTAAGGCCTAAGGGCACGTGCTCTCTTGACGTGCACATCAGGATGATGCGTGTACATCAGTAGAGATGTACACAACTGGATGTGCTTCAAGATACGTGCACATCAGGCGAGAGAATAGAAGTGCACATATCATAGTGATGCACATCAGGAGAGCATGTACCCTTAAGAGGAAAAAAAAAACCTGCTTCTGGGTGCTGGGAGCATTTCTGTTACAAGTAGCCACCGAGGGTTTCTTTGCCAGCCGCTTCCGTGCCCAGATGCTTGCACCATTGTAGCCATCGTAGGCGAGTGCATGGAAGCCACACAGTGCATCGTTTGGCACTGCAAAGATTTTGGCAGCATGTTGTCCTCTACGGCGTTGTTTGTGTCCTGCATTTTTCAAGCCCCAACAGGCAACAGCCATTGCCGTGGCCAGACCCAATTGCGAGGATCCGTGGAACGGCATGACCGTGGCTAGTCGGGAGGGAGATATAGTCAGATAGATGCGCGGAAGTCTCGGCAGCAGCCAGCCCAATTGCGAGGATCGGCATGGCCGTCAGGGCTAGCCAAGAGGGAGATAGACGCTCGGTGACTCGGTGAGGATACTCACGGTGCGCTGATGTGATTAGCCATTTTCTGCACCCCCCAGAGCTGATAGGGCATAGCATCACCTACTTGCTCTCTGTCGGCTGCGTAAGGGCCGGTGTAAGTTTTAGTTCGTTATTTGTCGCTAGATATCTCAACGATCCAAAATGCAATGGATAACTAAAAAGAAATGATACAACAATATTGTGTGTGAGTTGCAATGTTATCTTGAATCAAGTCAATTTGAATGGATGATTTAAAGATGCTGTCACTTCTTGGGAGCAATTTCTTATCATTCATGTCTTAAATCAATTAGACTGCTTGGTTGTAAAGCTAGATTTAATTCATGAAAAAGACACTAAACTGGTGGTAGTAGCAGAACAAGGTTGTAAAAAACCGGTGCTCCGTGCCTGTGGGCATCACATGCGCTGAAAATTTCCACAGGGCCCTCGAGGGGTCTGCATACGTATACTATAAGCTATAGCTGGTATACTCCGGTCCAATAAGAAATATGTATATGGCCCCATATAAATACCAGGAGCGTTGTACGCATGAGGAAGAGTCCGGCGATTTCCCTTCTGCCGCAACTGCTCTCCTTCGTGGCTCCATCGCTGCGCCTTCGCATCCGACGTGGCGGTCGCACCTCGCACGTCGCCGTCGACGATTGGCCTCTGCTCGCTCGTGCCCATATGTGTTCATGTGAAGTGCCGTGCCCAATTGCCCTGGTTCCCTAAGCCCCTTTGTTGATTGTTTAATCAATGTTTAATTTGCCTAATTGTTTTTGTCCCGTCATTATTCTTTAGAATAAAAACTCCTCTAAGATTCTAATTTGGGATTGGGGAATAACTAACGGTGCAGCGAGGCCAGTGAATAATTATTATCTCTGATTTTAACTTGGCAACTCTCGCAAAAAAAAACTTGGCAATTTACGAACACACGTATTATTTTAATGTTGAACTGAATCTATTACAATGGTACTCACTAATTTCTAAATTTCTGAGTGTCCTCGTGTTGCCAAAAAAAACATACATTTAGAAGTGAAAATAGAAAAAAAAAATAGATATAATTTGTATGCATATTGCATATCATTATAATTATAATGAAGGGCCCATCTCTCTAGCTTCCCTCTAGGCCTATAAATTGACAGGACCGAGCCTAGAGCTGCCCAAGTCTCTCCTCATAAGCAGCTGCATAGTTTTTTTCCAAATGAAATGTAACATGAAAAACACAGCACATCGATTAAAAGGCCATTCTACATCTAGTTGTTGTAATCAGAATGAAAATAATTAAATTGTTTAAAAAAGTAGCAGCCTAAATACAGGGGAGCACCGAAACTGCAGAAACTGAATTTTTTAGGCGTAGTCGGTGCATATCACCAATTAATTTATCGGAAATGATAGGATGCGACGCTGCATGCCTGGGCCAGCGTACCAGCCGGCCCAATAAACCTCATGTCCGTCCTCTTCCATTGCTCGGCTCACACCGCTCATGTTTCTACTCCACCGCTTGCGCCCCCTTCCGTTGCTCCTGCCGCTCGTCCCACACTGCTCTTGCTCCTCCGCTGCTCCGTGTGCCCGCCCCACTGCTCTTGCCACTACTCCTGATCCATGCGACTATCTCGCTGCTTTTGCCGCTACTCCGCCTCCTGCGTCCGCTGCGCCTGCTCCGCCACCTGCCCGGCCTGACGACACCGACTGGCGCTGCCAGCGTCTGGCCTCGCCTGTTACTATGGTTGCGGCGCCCCGATGCAGACGGCGGAGGAGGCCGCACTGGGATATGATGCGTGTTGCAAGATCATATTTCAAATATTTCAGATGTTTTAGAGGTATGTTGCAAGTATTTCATATGGATGTAGCAAAAGTAGATCAGGATGTTGCATATGTTATAATGGTTGTACACGTATGTTTGCAAGTGCTTTATCTGGATGTTGTGTATGTTTTGCAATGGTTTTTAAATATTTTTCAAGTGTTTCAAACGTATGTTTTAAGTGTTTCATCTGTCTTTTTTCTTTGTATGTTGCATGTGTTGCATCCGAATATTTTAAAAGTAGGTCATGTGTTGCACATGGTATACGCGTGGGGAGCTGGAGGGGAAGCAAGCGGTTGCTGCGGGCGCGCGGCGCAAGCGACGTTCGGCGACGAGACACAGGTGCGGGCGAGCAATGCCCGGCTGGCGCGGGCCCATGCATGGACGCGGGAAAACGAACTGTAGTCGTAGGCATTCGTTCGGGCGCTAGCAGTGCCGTTAATTTTGTGTATGCCAAACAAGCTAAAAACAATTTAACTTATAAAGTTCTAAAAAACATTTGAGCACTTGCCTGGAGATGTTCTACTACAATTACAGTAGGTAGTAGTTCCTAGTGGCGCTCGCTTGGGACCATAATAAAAACACATCACTTATGTAAGGAAATGGACCCTAGGCCTATTTACTTTGGATTTTGGTGTTTGATGACCAACACAACCAAATTGGACTAATGAATTTACAAGTGATTGTTTTGTAGTTCAATAGGGTGCAAGACGTGACTTAGACGAAGGCGACGTGATGATCCGATGATCAACACCATAAGCAAGACGCTAGGAGACCCAAGATATCAAGCAAAGTCCAAGCACGAAGATAGGAACCAAGCAAAGTCCAAGCACATAATAGAGATGATGTGAACATTTTTTGAAATTAATAAGGGATGACATGGATAGCTTTCATGAAAAGATTGCAAAAGTGGGACACTTAATGGAAAATGATGTGGACACCTTGCATGAAGAGAAAAAACATCTAGTAGGGTTTATCTTTACAAGAGTAGGTATATATGTGCTTGAACACTAATTTCTCTATGGTCGTCAGAAGGCATTTAGTTCACATGACACCATTCTTAAGAACAACTCCAGACAAGTCCAGCAAGGTCTCTCAAACTAGGCCTTTACTTTTGATTTAAGAGCCTCCACTACTCTTGAGGGTTTGTTTTTTTACTCAACTTCAGCAAATGCCCTAGCTTCTTATGATAGGTAGGATCCACACATTAGTGAATTGCATTGGTATTTATTTTATTTTTCTTCCACTTTTTCCTCTTCTGGATGCGAGGTGAGTTGCAACGACGAGAGTTGGAGCTAGTGCTCAGGGTAGACGAAGAACGAGCCGAGCTCGGTGGTTGAAGTCCTGTAGCGGAAAAAGGCAAGACGGATTGCCGAAGCTCGAGCATTTAGGGGTGTGCAGTCATGGTAGGGTTGTTTGAGGAGTATGAAACCAGGGTCGAGCAGTCAGAGGGGTGCACATGGGTCAAGGAGGGCGCACAATGGTTGGCAAGCCAAGCTCGGCCAACCATGATAGCTTAGGCCCGCCTCTCACCCTAGATTTTTGTCGGGCCGCTGAATCCGGTGGGGAAAATGCTCGGAGGGAGGGGATGGATAGGGATCAGGGGCAGATTCCTTGTGGCGAGGCTATAGGGAATGGCCGGTGGCGATCGGATGTGGAGAAGATGGGTAGCAAATGATGAGCGGGAGGCGGGTCCGTTTAGAGCACCATATTTGGCTTGGAAAATGACCATGGAGTGTGAACGGTGGTGAAGTATGATTCTAGAAAAAAGAAAGGTGGATCGGTCGCCAATGGCTGGATTTGGAGGGGATCGAGTAGAAGCGAGCGGCCGCGGTGGCATTCCTAATGGATCGCGCCCGTTGAGGGAGAAGGTAAATGAGGCTCTCAAGGACCGAGGCTTGGTCAAGAGGGAGGGGGAGAGGAGAGACATATCATAGAAACAAAATCGAGGTAGAGTAATGATTTTCCTCCTCTGCCCTTAAGAAACCTTAAAAATAGGATGAGGACTTAAATAAATATGGAGTATAGGCTTCGAGTTGCTCTAAATCCACCCCTGTCCGCAGGTCAACGTCCGGACTCCCATCGACGCTCTTTCTGTAAATTATCCCTCGCTGCCGGCAAGCGAATGCACGCATGCGTTGTAGAAATCGGTGGAAATCGGCCTGCACCTAATGGAGTCAGCTTGAGTGCTTGTCTAATTGAGTCGCCCCTCGGAAGCGCCCTTGCACCTGCATCTGCACGACTGCACCTGATGAAGTGGCTTGCACACGACGACTGTTGCGTCCATGTCGTTGTCGGTGCTTGCCCTTGCCATTCACGAGCTGCTTCCTGTTCCTGGTGAAAGCGGAAGGCTGCACACAACGGTGCCCTTAATTTGGCCCTGATTTCCACAAGGCCTAGCAGCCCGATAAACCATAGTGATCAGGCTAGCCGGTCGGGTCGTCGTCTAGGTTTTTGCACCGGCGGTGTACCATACTACCATACCATTCGTGTAGGCGCGTTCAAATGAGCAATGCTAATGTACTGCACCTAGACGTACATCTAGGGCTCATTTGGAACGCATGATTCACAGGATTTTCACAGGAATCGGCAGGAAAAACACAGGAAACGGGAAAGTTTCCTTTGTTCCAAAGGAGGCCCTACTAGCTTATACCCTCTATCTACTCCTTTATTAGGCTGAAGGTCGTACATCTACTATGCGTGCATATCTCCGATGCCAACTGATGCCCTTGTGGCCCCAGGGCTAGTTCGGCCACCCATTTCGCTCTCGGGCCTCCGTGGGAGGGAGGGGACAATTAACGGTTGAGATAGGGTGTGCGGTCTTTCCTTTCCATAGTGTTGGGACAAGGGTCCCGAACGGGGTTGAGGATAGAAGGCTTTTTCGGTGGAGGCTAGCTGGAGAAGTCCACTCGGTGAAGGTTTTGTGCAGGGTCCTCTGACCAACGTCTCGTGTAGAGGTCCCTCGACGAAGGTCCCCGGGCAAAGGCCCGGGGCGAAAGGCCGAAGAGAGGACACATTAGGGTTTGCTAAAATGAGTGGAAAAGGATAGAGAGCCTTTTGCCCTCATGCTCTTAGCATTATATATAGGCAACGGTAATTTACATGTGCCCCTTTGGTCGCGTAGGTTTTACATGCCACTCCGAGGGCACTAGGCCTCTTCTAGGGGGACTTGGCCCATATTACATATGGGCTCCTCCAACATATAGAGTACCTACTGTCTAGTATCTTTTAATCCTAAATCGCACTACAATTCTATCTCGAGATGTAAAACATCCACATTAGTAGCCCACTAGCGCATACTATTATGACACTTTGTTTATTTATGCAAACAATCCACATCATCATGTCACATCATCGGCTAACACGTAATTATTTGATCATCATTCACTAAAATTCACCTGTGATTCCTGCAGCAACGCGTGGGGTATGCTTCTGGTTATAAGAAATAAGATAACATTTCATAACTGATCTATCACGAGTGTTGAAAAGCAACACTAAATTAAGTTGATTGAAATAGCATAATATAAGAAGCCTGTTCACATTGCCTTGGAAATTATTTGAAGTTGGCATGCGTGTAACGCGCGCGAGCTAGGAAAGAAGTGGATACGATGATGATGCGTGCTTCAACAAAACTCTATTTTTTTAAGAGCAAAACCTATTCCCTACGCGCTTTGTGCTCCTTTTCTGATGCTTACATCTTTTCTATATGAACCATTTGTCTGCAAACACAGATATAAATTCGTCTAGTTCTGTCGGCTTAAAGTGGTCCGTACATGCCTATGCTGTGAAACAGCCACACAATATATGAGTAAAATAGTGAGAGATCGAACATATCTCAACAACCTGCCCCACTTTTATTCTTCAGATAGTGAGGACCCATTGCGTGGTGCGCTCTGCGCTGAAGGAAGCATCATTCTACCTAATCACTAAGTTTGATCGCACTTTATTTTGTACTAATGGGTTATCGGCAGGAAAAGATTTCAACACTCTGACGAGGTTCTTCCAACACTGCTCGAATTTATCTGAGATGGCACAAAAATACAATGGGATACCAGGCTCTGCCTGTCGATGCTACTTTTATTTTTCAAATATTGGAAGGCTATATTCAAATATTGGAAGGCTAGCTAACTAGGAGGCACTCCAGGTCGCATCAGTGGGATGAGTATGTAGGGTTGGAGAGAAGGTGCAAAACACGCGACCGGTGCGCTTCTGTTTTAATACAAATTCATCTTTCACTTAGTACACAGCCATTGCACGTCAAGTATATAAATTGCATTATTACAAGCAGAGAGTTTTTCGAACAATAGGAGTAATTTTGTCGCGTGGACATAGGCCTATCAGGACAAAAACTTTACTTTGAAAATTATAAAATAATTGAAATGGCCATTTGTTGAGAATTACGTACAAACTAATTGAATGGACACACGGAATAATTCTTGAGGATCGACCACTAAGGTAATTGAATTTTCCTTGTGCTTTATTCAAATCTTAGCGGATTTTACTTGACAGTTGACTGCCAAAGACTATTTCCTTGGCAGCTCAGGGATTTTCCTTGTTGGTTTTTGCCACCAAGGGAATTCTGGATTGTGGTAGTGACTGCATTTGTTAACAAACATAAACAAAATTGTCAAACAGATTTATTGTCCCCACCCATTAAACTGACGGAGGGGTGAACAAGAAACACACCAAAATTTATCAAACAGATTTCTATGTGTAATTGAATGCAATAATGTCTTTTCAGTGGACCAAATGGAATAGAAGTTTACATAAACATGAAGTAGAGGTGTGCCTCTTTACCTCATATAAAGAAAAAGGCTGTATAAATTGTAAATGTGTTGAACTCATAAGGCTGCAGAAATAAGGAAGTGTTTGAAGAGAGAGGATAGCTGTTCATATCTAACATCATACCGCCCAACTGTGCATTATTATAGGATCATACAGTCACGTTCTCAGAAAAAAAGACCATATTTATGACCATATTTGTTCTGTAATATTAACCGCAGCTTGTATATATATGTAATAATTATCTCTTAAATGAATCTTTTGGCCAAAACAAGATGGATGTGCTTGCTGATTAGTGGCAAATAAGACCGAACATAAAATAAGGTTGCTTGCAAAATCAGGTACAAGTACACACCTAACTTGTGATTATTTCTGAGTCGGGTGACACTGTCATTAAAGGTGTAGAAAATCTAAAGCTAACCACCTCTTTCTCTTCTACTCCCTCCGTTCACATATTGTAGTTAACTTTATTCTAACTCAAACATTTTTATCTCTGACATTCAATCTCTATAAATTTATATATTTAACAGCATGGTGGCCAAATATAGAAATGTTTAACTTTGGATAAAATTAGAACAAAAATCTTCCCAAAATAGAGAAATTAATTGAAGAGTATTCATAAAAAATTATTAACACGCATTATTAGTTATGTTGTACTTCGTCCCAAATAAATCAACTTATAGAATTCTCCTAGGTCAAACTATTTATAGTTTTGTTTCTTGAACAGGCATGAGAACTGCGCATATATTAAGATAGAACAAGCGATCCGATTACAAGCCGAATCAACGGCATGGATTATTTATACATGCCCTTTGAGGATCTAAACAGCGTGTCCAGTGTCTAACCCAAAGCCTGCCCTAGAGCCTTTGCTGCAGTCGTCACCCAGAGCACTGCTTGCTCGACAATCTCCTGTAGCACCACCCGGGCATCTAGGCTACAACCCTCAGACACGCAGCGGTTCCTATGCTTCTAGATTGTCCAGGCGGTTAAGATCACCAGTGAGTTGAGACCCTTTAGCTTGCATTTTGGAGTGCGTCACGATGTTCGTCACCACCACTTCTGGAAGGGGACCAGGTTCTGCAAACCCGCTCTACCTAGCGCCGAGTCCTAGACTTGCTGGGCAAAGACGCATGATGTGAGAAGGTGCTCGACGGTCTCCTCCTCCTGGTCGCACAACAAGCACTTGGGTGGGTGCTGCAGCCCCCAACATGCGAGGCGGTCCGTTGTCCAACGTCTGTTATGTGAGGCGAGCCACACGAACATCTTGCACTTTAATAGAGCCCACGACTTCCACACCCTCTTGCACAGTTCAAACAGGGCACTGCCACCAAAGAAGCGCTGGTAGGCCGAGCGTGTTGTGTACACTCCGGAACTATTTATAGTTTGACTGAATATATAGAAAACCTCGTTCTAAGTATCATGTACATGACATCAAATTAATATCACACCATGAACTATATTTTCATAAGTACTTGTTGATTCATATTGAAATGGGTGGAGTGTATGATTCATTAATCCCTTGTTTAGTTGGACCCCAAAATCCAAAAAGTTGCTACAGTATCTGTCACATTGAATGTTTGCGGCCCGTGCATGGAGCATTAAATGTAGACGAAAAGAAAAACTAATTACACAGTTTGGTGGGAAATTACGAGACGAACGTTTTAAGCCTAATTAGTCAATATTTGGACACTATTTATCAAATAAAAACGAAGGTGCTACAGTAGTCCCAAAATCCAAATTTCGCGAACTAAACCAGGCTAAATTAAACACTATAAACAAACCATCAATATGTTAAAAAAAAAACAAGCCATCGATATATTCAGCCAACCGTCTGCATGCAGACCACAGCAGCCGCTATGTGTGGCACCGTCCGAATTAGCACGTTTTTAGAGACGCTCGTCTTTCACCAGACACTAAGCACCCCGAAAGTAAGCTACATCGGACGGTTCCGTCGAATACTCCCCAAGAGAGAACTCGAACAATCCACGTTTTTTATCCAGAATCCAATAATGAGAACGAGTTTACAATACTTAGTCCATTTCACACGACAAGAGTTCTTAGAAATACATTATTATAATACCAAGTTCAGAGTGCGGAATTTAAACAGCGGAATTAAAATAAACATCTACGGTAAGATACAAGGATCCGTATGTGCCCACCAGAAGAATCATCCACACAACAACAATTCCTCAAGCTGCACCTGCAACAGGCGTAAATAAAACCTGAGTACACAATGTACTCGCAAGACTTACCCGACTAGTAGAAATAATTTTCTGACTCCAAATGATATGATAAGCTTTATGGTTTGCTGGGTTCCCTCTTTGCAAAAAGCATTACTAGTAGTGAATCCTTATGTATGTATTTTATTAGCAGTCATGATTAATTCATTAGCTAACCATTCTAGGTAAGCATATGTTCTACTTTTAAGCAAGAGTTGAGCAATCAGATCCATTCATTCCCTTTCATCTGTCACTTCTTACTATGGTGCTAGATCGTAGACAAGTTGTATTGTATTACACGACAATTCGTGAATCAATGTAGCCCAGCTGGGTATCCCGAAACACACGCCCCGAGCAGGACCAACCCACCACCCTCCCATCAAGGGGTCCAGGTCACCGTCCAAACTTGGACTTTAAGTCATCTGAGTCCTAGACTCAGTGTGGTGCTTAGACCTCCATCATCCCCTCTCCAATCAGTCGGTCCGGAAAGAGCCAGAACCCACGATAAGAGAGCAAGGAGCCTTCCCGCTCCCATAAGCAAGTATGTGCTCATGATAATAAGTCTATGACCTGACTAGAATCTAATGCAACAGCCGATCCTTAACCGTCATGAACAGGAAAAACAGTGTAACCAAGCTATGCCCCGTTGGCCGCGGGGCATAATCTCTTACACCCACCAATACATGTACCATATCCCTGCCCGATCTCCATTTCCTTTCACCATTTTATCATGAGAGTAATATTAATAATCATCTATTGCGAGTAACGGCAGGTTACTCATGCTACCGAAAAACCTAAGCATAGCAGCTACTCGCATCTGTACTAGTAGGGCTCATAGGACAGATATATTTATGCAGGTGGTTTTCATAAAATGCCTGTAACGTAAATGCACATCACACACACACACACACACACACACATATATATATATATATATATATATTTATTTATTTAGTGATTATTTAAAATAAGGGTTATGCACCGGGGCTTGCCTTGGGCAGACGCGGTGTCAGCTCAGTTAGTTAGTGGTGGCTCCGAGACCTCCTCCTGCATGAGGATCTCCTCCTCATACTCCTCGATCACCTCTATGAACTCGTGATCTCCGATGGTCACGATCTCCGCCAACTCGTTCTCTACATGCATACGATGATAATGCAACACTTAGCATTTCGACAATAACAACTCTTAAAATAAGAATACACATGGTAAACTACTAAGCTAGCTCTAATGACTAAGATACTAAGCTAACTATCATCTTCATCAAGTAAAGTGTTGGGTTCAACTAACAAACACCTAGCTTTACAAATAAAGGATATATCTCTATTTCTACTAATGATTTAATGTATATTTGAAACAAAGAGCATTTAATTACCCTTATGTTAAGTCTATTCTAAAGCTACAAAAATTACAGTGAGCACACCACGAAGCTACTATAAAATTTTTAAAGATAAAGCTGACACCATTTTGCCACAAAAAATCCTACAATATTTAACCGAGTAATATTAAGCACTCTCAAATGATTTAATAGCTTCTGGTATCAATAAGTATATATATGAACTAAATACACTAACCGATAGAGCATAATTTTAGAAACTTAACAAAATTGGTTTAATAATTTTTAGATATCTACATGATTTTATATTAATTACCAAAGTTTAGCTCAAAATTAAAATGAAAAGCTATTTCTATTTTCCACGAAAAAGCTAAACTGATTTTGGCCCAACGCAGCCTACACGCGTGGCCCACGTGGCACCGGCCCACGCACGCGAGGCGGCCCGTGGTGAGGAAGCCCGCGCGGGCTGGCACATTAGCAAAAACACCCTTGTGTTATCAGAAAATAGCGTGAACACTACACGTATTATTTATATAGACAACGACTTTGCAACGGAACCCTCGGATCTTTCTCCTCTTTACAACGGCAAGGCCCCCGGCCTTCCCCGCGTGCTCTGGCGCGACGAGCAGTGGCGCTGGCGCTTGCACTGGCCTCACGGAACCCACGCTGACCTATCTACGAGACCGACGCTCACCTAGAGTTCAACGCGAAGCGATGGGCGGTGGTGGCATGAACAGGGGTGAAGCAGAGCGGGCTCTCCCCAGTGGCGGGCGACCTGCAACGGTGGCAGCCATGTTTCGGTGGGCCACACCGTGAACTAGGCTGAAGTGGTGGTTTGATCGGCGACAACTTGAGCAGTGCTAGCCGTGTGTGCGCGGCAAGCACGACGACAAGCCGCAGCAGACACGGCTGCGTCCACAGCAGTGGGGAGGCGGTAGCGCTCCCACTGGCGTGCGCACAGTGGAGATGGAGCCAAGGCAAGCTAGTGGTGCAGAGGTATTAGCGTGGGGTGAAGTGGTGGAGGTTGGCCACGGCGCGGGCGATGATGGGCCTTAACAGCACGGCGGCAGGCAATGCTCCAAAAATGGAGCTCGGTGTGACGCGAGTCAAGGTGGGGTAGGGTCGGCTAGAGAGGGGCGTGAAGGCGAAGACACGGGCATGAGGAATTGATGAGAGCTGCTCGCTCTCTAACTCGCCATGACGGGACTCGGCGGCGGCGGAAAGCAGAGAGAGCAGAGAGAAATAGAGAAATAGAGCGTGGCAGTGGGCTTGGCTCGTCCTTGCCTTGGTGGGACACGAGTGGTGAGCTCGGGGCGCCCACACGTCGGCACTACGGACAACGTGTGCCCACATCCGACCGACGTGGCCCACATGCCATAGTGCCATAAATGGCATGGTGATGGCGGCTCACCCACGTGCGCGTGGCAAAGACAACATGCATAGGGATCACCTCTCATCAATGTGACGGCAATGGCAGCATCGCAATACGAGGAGCAGTGGTGGACGCGATGGCAGCGCAGCGCGGGACAGGGCAGGTGGCAGCAGAAGCGGCTCCATACGGCGAGCCAGCGGCAGCCGAGCCATGGCCAGGCCAGAGGCGGCCATGGTCGGACACGCGTGGCAGCACGCACACGAGCAACCAACGCACGACGCCGAGTGCCCGAGCGCGGTGATCGCGGCCACACGGCCAACCAGCCCAAGACAAGTACGTGCATGAATTTTAAAGCACTCAACACGACCAAACGGTTGCTCCTAAACCTAAACCGTCTTCACCATGCTCAAGATGGCACATGACACTACCAAATCGAGCTATAACACTAGACCACCCTTTTATCCAATCTCTCACAATAAATTGCTAAACATAGCAATGTCTAGCTGTTGACAGACTTGAAAAATTCTAAGTTTTTGAGCTAAAATTGATTTCCATTTGTGATTTCTAAGCTAGTGGAAATATTAGCTAGTAATATCATTTTTTGACCGCAAGTATTTCACTGTCATCTACAAAGTTTGTACTTCCAACTTTATTAAGGTGGCCCATATATGTTCTATAGCATTTTTGCTTAATAAAAATTGGTTTTAAACCCTAATTGATATAACATGACTATCGAATCAACTTTTGTTTCGCCATGTAGTTGATCGTTTTGAGTTATAGAAATTGATCTACACACTTTATCACATGCATTAACATATAAACATGATGCTCATGACATGTAAAAGCATCTAGGCCCCTAGTTGGGTTTTGATGATTAATGATAATACGTGATTACTGTGACTAACGTGTGTTTTGCAGATATAATTAAGTTAGGTTACGGTAATGGCAATTGATTGGGCAATCATGGTTGTCATGCCCCTACGATGGAAATCGTTTTGGTTTTCAAAGGATGGATAGCAAGGTTAAGAATGGACTAGTTCTAAGTGTCATTTGGTGTTGAGGAGACACTTAGAGTAGTTTAGGACTTTGTTTTTTTCCTTTAGTCGTACTATTAAGGGGGGTATGAACGGGTAGCTTGACCTAGGTGAGTCTAGTGAGTTAGGTGTGGTGCACACTTGTTAAATCTAGCACTAGGTAGCTCCTAAAAAGACCTTAGATCAATTGGAGCAAACTTCATTCACATATGATTGCGAGTTGAAAGTGAATGGAGGGTCAAATGCTGACCGAGCGCTAGTTTTGGTGTGACCAGATGCTGGCGTAGAGTCCGGTCAGATCATTTGATCAAGGTGAAGTCATCTAGAAGTGACCGGACGCTGAGAGGTGAGTGACCATACGCTGGGTGCCAGAGTTCGGTCAACTCCAGTAAGGTCCTAGAGAGGGAGAGTCCTGATTGGACGCATTCGGTTAGTGCTGACCGGACGCTGGCCAGGTTCCGGCTACTGACTATTGGACGCTGAGCAGCAAAGTGATCGGACGCTAGGGGTCTAGAGTCTGGTCAACATCAGTAAGGTTCTAGAGGGCAGTTTTCGTTACCGGACGCTGGCTAGTGTCCGGTCACAGCTTAAACTACACAAAGGTGGGTGAACTGATTGGAGCGTCCGGTCACTTTGACCGGAGCGTCCGGTCACCCCGCAGAGGCACATAACGGTTCATTTTGAATGAGGGGTTATAAATACTTCCTCTATTCACTCAAGGGATCACTTTTGCTCATTCCAACAACTGAGAAACACCCTTGAGAGTGCTAAGAAGAGCAAGGTCCTAGTGAGGTGATTGAGATTTGAGAATCTAAAAGAGAGCCCTCATTAGTGAAAGCAAGAGTAGCAAAGTGTGCATCCACCCTTCTCATTAGGCTTGTCATGATCAAGTGAGAGTTCATGCTTGTTACTTTTGGTGATCGCCATCACCTAGACGGCTTGGTGGTGATTGGGAGATTGGTGATCATCCGGCGAAGCTTGTGGATGACCTAACTCAAGTTGTGACGGTTATGGGTGATTCACTATGACAGAGTGTTAAAGAATCAACCCATAGAGAGCACTTGATCCTTGCGTAGATCAAGGGGGAGCTACATGCTTGTGTGGGTGCTCCAACGAGGACTAGTGGGGAGTGGCGACTCTCCGATACCTCGGCAAAATATCGCTGCATTCCTCCTTCTCTCTTTACTTTGAGCATTTACTTTGAGCAATTCAATTCTTGTCTTTATATTCATAGAATTGCCATGCTAGAGTAGGTTTGGAACTTAGGTTGCAAGACTTTTTGTGCGGTAGAACATTAGAAACGCTTTCTAGGCACAAGGGGAGAAGTGGGCTAACCGTAGGGTTTAATTATTGTAAAAAAATTTAGAATTAGCCCAATTCACCCCCTCTCTTGGGCATCTTGATCCTTTCAATTAGTATCAGAGCCTCGTACTCACGAAATTAGACTTAACCATCTAGAGAAAGATGTCTCACGGGGATGGACCTCCTCCTCCTATCTTTGAGGGGGATAATTTTCTCTATTGGAAAATCTGCATGGAGACGTATTTAGAAGCTCTAGATATTGGTATACTTAGAGCCGTCTCACAAGGATTCCCAAAACCTTAGGATCCCACGCACATACAAGGCGATGAGGTCAATTACGTAAAATGGAATGCAAATGCTAGAAACACCATCTTTAGAGGCCTTTACAAAGATGTGTTTAATCAGGTGAGGAACCACAAAGACGCACATGCATTATGGTCGGATATTTGTGCGCTCCATGAGGGAACAAAGAGCGAGCGTGAGGAACGCTGTCATCTTGTCATGAAAAAGCTAAATTCATTTGAGATGCTTCCTAAAGAGAGTGCTAATGAAATGTACTCATGCTTGAATGTTCTTGTAGAGAAAGTTAATGGGCTTGGACTCACTCAAATACAACCATCCGATGTTATAAGAAAAATCTTGAGTGTCCTCTCCATTGATAAATATGGGCATATTGTGACCGTGCTTCATCAAGGTGATTTTTCCACCGCTACACCAACACAAATCTTAGGAAAGATCAATGCTCATGAGATGTACATGCACATCACACCACAAGATGGCTCGTCCTCTACTAAGAAGAAAGAAAAAGACTTAGCATTCAAAGCTAGCCAAGAGAAGGGCAAAGTAAGGCTTGAGTATGAGAGCTCAAGTGATGATGAAATTAATGATGCAAGTCTTGCTCTCATGGTGAGAAGAACCGCCAAGATGCTAAAGAATCTGAACAAGAGTGGCATCAAGTTTGATGGCAAGAAAAAGAAGTTCTTCACTAGCTCTAGAAGGAAGCCAATCTCGGAAATGGATTGCTATAATTGTGGAGAACTTAGTCATCTAGCACACCAATGCACAAAGCCCAAGAAAGACAAGTACAAGAACAAGTACAAGGGCAAGAAAGATGACTCAAGTAATGAAGAAGAAAATGAGAAGAAGAAAAACAAGCCATACAAGAAGAAGGATGGCAAGAAGGACTTCCATAAGAAAAAGAAGAATGGCAAGGCATACATCGTTGGTGATTGGCTCATAGACATTGATTCATCAAGTTGCTCATCCAATGATAATAGTGATAATGAGAAGGTGGCTGCCATTGTAATTGACTCTTCATCATCTTCACCGACACCATTGCCATCATCCTCTACATACATATGCCTTATGGATAA
Organism: Miscanthus floridulus; assembly: GCF_019320115.1. Taxonomy (NCBI): domain Eukaryota; kingdom Viridiplantae; phylum Streptophyta; class Magnoliopsida; order Poales; family Poaceae; genus Miscanthus; species Miscanthus floridulus. The sequence goes on from NC_089584.1 coordinate 125,541,134, forward strand.
AGGTGAATGCAAGGTATCAAATAATGATGATAGTAGTGGTGATGATCATGCTAATAATGATGATAGTGATAGCGATAGCGATGATGATGAATATGAATCACCTTCATATGATGATCTTGTTAAATTGTTAAATCAATATACAAAGATCATTAGAAAAACTAGAGCTAAGAATGATAAGCTAGAAGCTAAGAATGATTCTCTTTTAGCTAAATATGATGTAGCGGAAAAGCCTAGTGTTGAGCTTAGAGAAGCAAATGATGCTATGTCATCCAAACTCAAGGAGCTCAAATCTTCTAAGAAAGAGCTTAAAGATAAACATGATAAACTTGAGAGGATACACAATGAGCTTATCACTAGCCATAATATGCTAAAAGATGAATATACCAATCTTAAGATTAATCATGATAATCTTATCATTGCTCAAGAATTTTTATCCAATGAGCTACTAACGACGTTGTTAAGATTGATATAGCTACATCATGTGATGATTTGATCATTGAGAGTATTGAGCAAAGTTCTAGTAGCAAGGGCAAGCAAGTGGTTGAGACCGACAATTATGATGAGTATATCAAGCTCAAGAATGAAAATGAAAAGCTCAAGAAAGATCTTGAAGAGCTCAAAACCACCAACACTATAGTGCTAGAAACACTTGATCATGATGGTGATTTGATTCTTGAGAATGAGAAGCTCAAAGAAGCTCAAGGAAGAGAAAAATAATAATGCACTCAAGGAAGAAAACAAGAAGCTCAAGTTAGAGAAAGAGCATCTCAAGATTGGATTGAGTAAGTTCACAAGAGGCAAGCATCTTCAAAGTAGGCTACTAATGAACACCATCATAAAGATGGATAGAAGTGGCATTGGGTACATGGCAAATAAAGAGAAGGCTCAAGCTCAACAACTACAACAACAACAAAAGCCAAAGCCAAAGAAGTGTTTTGAGTGTGGACAAAAAGGCCACTTTGCCCATGAGTGCCAAACTCCACCACCACAACCCTTACCCAAGTATGCTAGACATTTTGCTTTCAATGCTCATTACATGCTTAGAAAGGATTCTAGTGGAAAGATGAAAGTCATGTTCAGAGGATCTCCCAACAAGAATAGGCCTAAGAAATTTTGGGTAGCAAAGTCACTTATTGAGAAGGTGAAGGGCCCTCAATAAGTTTAGGTTCCTAAAACTTGATAGTGGTTGCACAAGACCTATGGAAGTCATTGGATAATTGATAGTGGTTGCACACAACATATGACCGGTGATCCTCGCATGTTCACCTCACTAGATGAAGAAGTAGATGGACAAGAAAGAATCACATTTGGAGATAATTCAAAGGGCAAGGTTAAAGGATTGGGTAAAGTGGCAATATCAAATGATCATTCAATCTTAAATGTGCTATATGTTGCTTCATTGAGTTTTAACTTGCTATCCGTTGGACAATTGTGTGATCTTAGCTTCCAATGCTTGTTTACCGAGAAGAAGTTATTGTATCTAAGAAGGATGATGATCAAGTGATTTCAAAGGATTTAGATACAACAACCTATATCTAGTGGATTTCACATCCGATGATGCTAACTTGAAGACTTGTCTATTCACCAAAACAACACTTGGGTGGCTATGGCATAGAAGACTTGCTCATGTTGGGATGAGCTTACTCAAGAAACTAATAAAGAATGATTTGGTGAGAGGGTTGAAGGATATGAAGTTTGAGAAGGATAAGCTTTGTAGTGCATGTCAAGCCAGCAAGCAAGTTGCAAATACTCATCCTACAAAAGCTTTCATGTCAACCACAAGAGTGCTAGAACTCCTTCACATGGACTTATTTGAACCAACAACATACAAGAGTTTGGGAGGAAATATTTATTGTCTTGTGATTGTTGATGACTACTTAAGATATACATGGGTGTTCTTCCCTCATGATAAACTGAAGTTGCATCATGCTTCAAGAAGTTTGCCAAGAGTGCATAAAATGAGTTTGAAGTGAAGCTCAAGAAGATTAGAAGTGACAACAATAAAGAATTTGGCAACACAAACATAGAAGCCTATTGTGATAAAGTTGGAATCAAGCATGAGGTCTCCACAATATATACTCCTCAATAAAATGGTGTAGTTGAGAGAAAGAACTAGACATTGATCACTCTTGCAAGAACAATACTTGATGAGTACAACACTCCCGAAGCTTTATGGGCGAAAGCTATCAACACCGCTTGCTATGCATCCAACCGCCTATTCCTTCAAAAGTTTCTTGGCAAGACACCTTATGAGTTGCTCAATGGGAAAAAGTCAGACGTCTCCTTTTTTAGGGTGTTTGGTTGCAAATGCTACATCTACAAGAAGCGGCAACACCTAGGGAAGTTTCAAAGACATTGTGATATTGGTTTTCTTGTTGGTTACTCATCAAAGTCCAAAGCATATAGAGTATTTAATCATGCTATCGGCTTGGTTGAAGAAACATATGATATGGAATTTGGTGAATCTAACAGCTCCTAAGGAGCACATGAGAATCTTGATGATGTAGGTGATAAACCATTGAGGAGGCTATGAAGAACATTCTAGTTGGAGACATCAAGCCTAATGATGATGAAGATGATGTACAAATCATCAATCCTTCTTCTTCATTAAGTGTGCCACAAGATGGTGAAAAAGATGGGAGAGTAGAAAATGGAGACACTCATGTCTCCCATGAGCAAATGGTGACACAAGCATATGATGTTGATGCTCCACAACCTCCCCCTCAAGTGGTTGATAGAAAAAATTCACCTCTACTATAAGCTCATCTATAAGATCTCATCATAGGAAGTCCATCAAAGGGAGTAATGACTCGCTCTCAAAAGCTTGCTTTGTTTATTGAACATCACTCTTTTATCTCTTGCTTTGAGCCTACTAAGATAGAAGAAGTTCTTCAAGATTCGGATTGAATAAATGCCATGCATGAAGAGTTGAACAACTTCACCCGCAATGAAGTTTGGACTCTTGAAGAGCGACCACAAGACGCAAGAGTCATTGGAACAAAGTGGGTGTTCCGCAATAAGCAAGATGATCAAGGCGTTGTTGTGAGGAACAAGGCAAGACTAGTTGCAAAGGGGTTCTCTTAAGTTGAAGGGTTGGATTTTAGAGAGACCTTTGCACTGGTTGCAAGACTAGAAGCCATTCGTATCCTCCTTACATATGCATCACATCATGAAATGAAACTATATCAAATAGATGTGAAAAGTGTATTTTTAAATAGCTTTATTAATAAACTAGTCTATGTTGATCAACCTCTCGGGTTTGAAGACCCTAGATATCCTAATCATGTTTATAGGTTGTTCAAGGCACTATATGGGCTTAAGCAAGCCCTAAGAGCTTGGTATGAGCGTCTTCGGGATTTCCTCATTGAGAAGGGCTTCACCATTAGGAAGGTTAACACTACACTATTCACCAAGAAGCTTGATGGATATATCTTCATTTGTCAAGTGTATGTTGATAATATCATTTTTGGATCATCAAATGAAGATTCTTGCAAAGAGTTTGGTGAATTGATGTTGAAGGAGTTCGAGATATCAATGATTGGAGAGCTTATATTCTTTCTTGGTTTTCAAGTCAAACAAATGAGAGAAGGGATTTTCATCTCTCAAGAGAAATATACAAATGATCTTCTCAAGAGATTCAAGATGGATGAATGTAAGCCAATCAAGACACCAATGCTAACTAATGAACATCTCGACCTAGATGAGGGAGGTAACATGATTGATCAAACTCTCTACCGCTCTATAATTGATAGCTTGTTATATTTAACCACATCTAGGCCTGACATCATGTTTAGTGTGTGTGTGTGTGTGCTAGATGCCTAGATTTCAAGCTAATCCTAAGGAAAACCATTTGATTGTCGTTAAAAGAATCCTTAGGTATCTTAAGCACACACCAAGCATTGGTCTTTGGTATCCCAAATGAGCTATATTTGAATTAGTTGGCTATTCCGATTCAGATTATACCGGTTGCAAAGTTGATAGAAAAAGCACATCTGGAGGGTGCCATTTGCTTGGTAGATCACTTGTGTCTTGGTCCTCCAAGAAACAAAATAGTGTGGCTTTGTCCACCGCCGAAGCAGAATACATTGCCATGGGTGCTTGTTGTGCACAAATTCTTTATATGAAACAAACTTTACTAGACTATGGTGTAGTTTTAGAAAAAGTACCTCTTTTGTGCGACAATGAAAGTGTGGTAAAACTTGCAAATAATTCGGTTCAACACTCTCACACCAAGCACATAGATATCCGCCATCACTTTCTTATAGATCATGTTGCAAAGAATGATATTTTATTAGAAGTGGTAAGGATCGAGGATCAATTGGCGGATATCTTCACTAAACCGCTAGATAAGGCGACTTTTTGTCGATTACAGAATGAGCTCAATGTTCTTGATTTTAGTAATTTCACTAGAAAATGAGCTTGTGTTGTCTCTTGCATTGTATTATAATATACAACATGTTTAATTCTTGGTAATACATTTAGGGCTTGTCTAACATGGTTAAGATAACTGTCGGAAAACATGTGAAGAAGCTTACCCTTGGATCAAACTTAACAAGCAACTAGAATTACTTTCAAGTATTGCATTGCATATGCATGGATGTTACTTTGTCGTTTCTCTTTAACCACCCTTTTATTGCCTATTTTCTTAAAAAGAATTATAGCCTAAGTTAAAATATTTTGAAAATTTTGAGGGTTTAAGAGAGGTCACTCATATCAGTACTAATTGGTGTTTATTTAGGTCTTATTGAAGTTGAGACTTAATTGAGAACAGGCAGCGTGAAGGAACTTTGAAGATTTGTTGGAAAAGAGTGACCGGACTCTGCACCGGACTCTGAAGTTCAGCGTCCGGTCAGTTCATAGGAGGTGAACCTTGCTGCGAAGGAGTGACTGGACTCTACTGTCCAGCATCCGGTCAGAAGGCATTCCTACGTCCAATCGAGCGAAGACGAAGGAGACAAGCTAGATCGAACTCTGGCTACATCCGGTCGATGGTGGTCGAATGTGTCCGGTCACGATTCCAGGGGTTTTGGACCTCTCTGGAATTGACTAGACACTAGGTGGCAGCGTCCGGTCATTGCCATCGGAGCGTCCAATCAATAGAAATCATGCGGGATTCAAACTCTCATCCGTTTTCTTTTCTATTCCATCGGGGGTCACCATAAAATCAAATCGTCAGTCGACCTAAGGCCCTATCCACCGCTTGCCCACGCCAACATCACCGAGCAAACCCTAGCCGTGCCTCCATAGCTCACCATGCCGCCTAACCTCGCCTCGCGCTCATGCCCGCGCCATCCATGCCCCCGCATTCCCCGTGTCGCCAAGTCTTGCGCCAGCACCGCCACCATGCCCTGCTCCAGCATCGCCATGCCCTATGCCAGCACCACCACCATGCCCTGCTCTAGCGCCACCATGCCCAAGAACCACCGAGCCTCACCTCACCAGCGCACGCCAGTGCCCACATCTCCTCTCCACGGATGACTCACCGCATTGCACTTCCAATCCTCAACGCATTGCAACCCTAGCCTCGCATTGTCGATCCGATGGTTCCCCGATCCGTTCCTCTTCTGGTTGATTCGCCAGTTCATCAGGTAGCAAGCCCTCATTTCTAATTTCGTATCTATTGCTTGCTTTCTTAGGGTTTCATATCTCTAGATATATTGTAATTATTTATATGCGATCTATTCTAACGTGCAGTGAGTCAGTGTTTCTAAGGTCTCATTGGCAGTTGTCAGTTAACTCGGATCCAAGCTCGCGAGTATGGATTAAGGCCAAGCCTTGGAAGTGATAGTTGGTAGTTGATTTTTGTCAGTGCAGTTGTTCTTTTTAGCTCCATCAGATGGCTCAAGTCAAGAATGTCGAAGGTGGTCCTAGTGATGAGGATCCAAGGCCCCCATCTTGCTTGCCTTCTAAGTCAAAAGGCAAGGCAATGAAGAAGCTTGCAATGAAGAAGTGCAAGTATCCAGATGCTGATACAGCTAGAGCAGCCACAGTTGCAGCCGCCGCAGAGCGTGTAGAGGTAGGAGGTGCTAGGAGTGGTGTAGTCATTGCAGATCAGCTTTCACCAGTTTAGAGGGCCGCTGTCCAGGAGGTTGAGCGTCATCATGGTGGTCCAGCTATGACAGCCATGGTTGGAGGATGGCATGTCGCTATTGATGAGAGTCAGCCTCAGGGGGAGTCATAGTAGTAGGCACAACAGACAGAGCAAGCTCAAGAGGGAGAGTAGGCAGAGGAGATAGAGCCAGCACCATAGCTTCGCTGCTCTAATCGTACCCGTACCTAGGTGACACCAAGGGCAGAGACATAGCAGAGGGGTTCTCGTCTACCTCCTAGACTATAGGGTCCGCCTCTAATGACTCATCTAGATTTGAGGGCCGCCACGACCAAGCAGGTGCAGCAGCTCAGGTTCATGCAGTTTGAGGAGTGGTTTCTGCCGAGGTGGGATGAGCGTGCATCAGAGGGCTTCTACACACCACTGTAGGAGAATTTTTATCATGCATATATTAACAGTGGGTCTGCATTTAGATCATAGAGGGTGTGCAACATTAAGTCTATTGTAGCAGCAACTGGAGAGCATATTCGTCCTTACCTATCTTACTTGCTAGGGCTGACAGACTTACTCGGACAGATAGGCTTATATGTTCCATCTTAGGACTAGGAGTTCTATGCTACACTTTGGATTGACCCACAGCATAGATTTATATACTTTGCATTCAGAGGCAGAGATTACAGGCTGATGAGCTTTAAGGTTAGGGAGATTCTCAGGCTTTAGGAGCAGCCCGTCTGGCTACATGAGGTTTGCTATAAACAGACAGTGTCTCCCAGATGCCCTCATGGCGGTATGGTGCCTCCTACAGATTTGGTCTGCCATTGCTTCACAAAGCCATTCGGCGAAGGGTCGAGCATGACACCCAGTGACCTTACTCCTATAGCTAGAGTGCTCGATGCTATCATAAGGAGGACCCTCCTTCCGAGGATAGGATATCGCGAGGGGTTGACTCGCATTTAGTTGTGGCTACTGAATGCCCTAATGCAGCAGACTGTATTTGATGTCTGGGATCCCTTACTTTTAGAGATGGAGGATACTATTGCAGATAGATTCAGAGATCATCGGCAGCTGCCATATGCTCACTAGATTACATTCTTGATTCATAGAGCAGTTACAGTGAGGCCACTTGAGATGCTCGCAGAGTACAATGGTGCTACTACAGAGTTCCCTACATACAACATGACTCAGATACTCCGTCATAGTATAGGGAGGACACCTAGCCAGTCGTGCCGTCATCTAGAGGTGCCAGAGACTGTAGCCTAGTAGGATGAGACCATCAAGGGTATAGCAGCTATAGAGGAGGAGCAGTTAGATGCTCAGTAGGAGGGGATGATCGAGAGCGACCCTAGTGACAGCTCAGATGATGACTACGAGGCTATCCATCAGATGTCTCCACGATGACATGACCATGAGGTCGGTAGCTCTAGTTTAGCTCCACCTACACCATAGATAGATCCCGCTCTCCTTGCTATACTTGAGCGGATGAGGTAGGATCAGGCTTGCTAGGCCTAGGAGACCGCTGCTACATTTGCATAGTTCTAGACTAGGTAGGATGAGTTCCAGCAACAGCAGTAGGTTATACAGCAGCAGCAGGCCATGCATCACCAGCAGCTTCTCATGCAGCAGCAGCTCCTTGGATTTATGCAGCATGTTGTGATAGCTATTAGGGCTCCACCGCCACAGCCTTCACCCTAGATCGGCCAGCCTGCCACCACTTCTATGACTCTAGCTTTATAGCCCAGTGGGCTTCAGAGTCAGGGACAGCCACCAGCACTGTTTCCTTTTCCTACAGAGCAGGTGTCCTAGTGTTTTGCCTCGCCAGTGCTAGCCCCGCAGTTCATACCTTTTCAGACGGGCTTCACACCGGCTCAGACTTCCTCGCTGCTTGTGCTAGAAACTATAGTCTCTAGGAGCCTTGGTGCTACATTCAGTGAGTTGACAGGGCAGCCTACTCTACCATATCTACATGTCCCAGGTCCTTCCACAGCTGCACCTATTATTGGGACTACAGAGACGCTCCCTTCCTTAGTTGCATCATTAGAGCCGCCTGCTTCAGTCATACCTACAGAGTCTCAGGCCGCACCAGTCCCTGATCCAACCTAGACCGCTTCAGCATCGCTTCCAACTATAGAGGGTCAGACAGCTCAAAGCTCAGGATTAGATGATGATGGCACATAGTTCTAGCTCGCTCCTCGTACCTCAACGCTCGACTCGTCCACTGCAGCCCCACCGACTGACCCTTAGGTTTTGGTGTTTGATGCTAAAGGGGGAGAGGAATCGAGTATGTTAGACTTAGGGGGAGTGACTTATCTAGGGGAGCTTAGTTTATCTATTATATTTAGTTTTTATGTGTGATACACTATTATACATTCATGTGTTTACTTTCATGCATCAAACTATATTTATGTGATAGTGATATCTATATGATCGTGATATTTGACATGTGTGCTCTCTACTTTGAATTATTTATATGTCATATCACTTGTGTTATGCTCATTTGCTTTGCTTCTGCGTTTTACTCCGATGTAAATAAGCTTTATTACTTGTACTCATGCTTATTTCATATCTTTGGAGTATATTATGTTGGCTTGGGTCATATAAGCTAGCCTAACTCTTTTGTTCTTATTGTCAAAAGCTTATATGAATCAAGCATGTTAAAAACATCATCTCTTTCACATACTCAAGGTTGTATTGTCATCAATCACCAAAGAGGGAGATTGAAAGCATCTAGGCCCTTAGTTGAGTTTCGGTGATTAATGACAATACGTGATTACTATGACTAACGTGTGTTTGCAGATGCAATTAAGTTAGGTCACGGTAATGGCAATTGATTGAGCAATCATGGTTGTCATGCCCCTACGATGGAAATCGTTTCGGTTTTCAAAGGATGGACGACAAAGTTAAGGATGGACTAGTTCTAAGTGTCGTTTGGTGTTGAGAAGACACTTAAAGTAGTTTAGGACTTTGTTTTTCCTTTGGCCGTACTATTAAGGGGGGGTATGGATGGGTAGCTTGACCTAGGTGAGTCTAGTAAGTTAGGTGTGGTGCACACTTGTTAAATCTAGCAATATATAGCTCCTAAAAAGCCCTTAGATCAATTGGAGCAAACTTCATTCACATATGATTGCAAGTTGGAAGTGAATGAAGGGTCAAATGCTGACCGGACGCTAGTTTCAATGTGACCGGATGCTGGCGCAGAGTCCGGTCAGTTCATTTGATCAAGGTGAAGTTATCTGAAGTGACCGAACGCTGAGAGGTGAGTGACCGAATGATAGGTGCTAGAGTCCGATCAACTCCAGTAAGGTCCTAGAGAGGGAGAATCCTAATTGGACGTGTTCGGTCAGTGCTGACTGGATGCTGGTCAGGTTCTGGCTACTGACCGGACGCTGAGCAGCAAAGTGACTGGACGTTGAGGGTCTAGAGTCCGGTCAACATCAGTAAGGTTCTAGAGGACAGTTTCGTGACCGGACGCTGGCCAGTGTCCGGTCACAACTTAAACTGCACAGAGGCGGGTGAATTGACCGAAGCGTCCGGTCACTTTGATCGGAGCATCCGATCACCCCGTAGAGGCACATAACAGTTTGTTTTGAATGAGGGGTTATAAATACTTCCTCTATTCACTCAAGGGATCACTTTTGCTCATTTCAACAGCTGAAAACACCATTGAGAGTGTCAAGAAGAGCAAGGTCCTAGTGAGGTGATTGAGATTTGAGAATCCAAAAGAGAGCCCTCATTAGTGAAAGCAAGAGTAGCAAAGTGTGCATCCACCCTTCTCATTAGGCTTATCGTGGTTAAGTGAGAGTTCGTGCTTGTTACTCTTAGTGATCACCATCACCTAGACGGTTTGGTGATGATTAAGAGATTGATGATCATTCGGCGGAGCTTGTGGATGACCTAACTCAAGTTGTGAGCGGTTGTGGGTGATTCACCGCGACAGAGTGTCAAAGAATTAACCCGTAGAGAGTATTTAATCCTTGCACGGATCAAGAAGGAGCTACACCCTTGCGTGGGTGTTCCAATGAGGACTAGTGGGGAGTGGCGACTCTCTGATACCTCGACAAAACATCGTCGCGTTCTTCCTTCTCTCTTTACTTTGAGCATTTACTTTGAGCAATTCAATTCTTGTTTTTACATTCATAGAGTTGACATGCTAGAGTAGGTTTGAAACTTAGGTTGCAAGACTTTTTGTACAGTAGAACATTAGAAACACTTTCTAGGCACAAGGGGTGAAGTGGGTTAACCATAGAGTTTAATTATTGCAAAGAAATTTAGAATTAGCCCAATTCATCTATCTTTTGGGCATCTTGATCCTTTTAACATATTTTAATAAATGATTTACGGTGTAACACCGAGGGTGTTACACTATGTCTATAGCAGAAAGTGGTGCTAGCAATCTAGTAAAGAAATTGAGAAGTGGACGCTATGTCTATAGCAGAAAGCGGTGCTAGCAGTGTATATCTGCTCGTTTATGCTTAAATTTAGCTTATATTGGTATTTATACTAAAATATTGTGAGAGAAAAATACTGTTTTATGATAGACATATTAAATTTGTAGCATAGGGAAAGAACCACGTGATAGATGTGGGGTCTTATTGTCTTCCTCAACTTTAGGAACAGGAAAAATGCCTGTGCTTTCCTCATCGATTGGGCACATCAGTATAAATTATTCTTGTGCAAAAGCTGCAAGCTTCTGTTTGCATCTATATATCATCACCAGCATCTCTCCTACGTGCTGCTCATACAAACGATAGTGGACATTGCTAACTACCTGGTTAATACTTGATTAATTCAAGCAGCGTCAGTTAACTCAAGTCTGAGATAGGACAACAACGGAATAGGGAATCATAAGGGAAAGTACTGATGTGGCCACCCTCTTTGTAAGCAGCCACACGTTAGTGCACAGCAAATTATAGATTCATGAATTGCATATTATACTCCCTCTATTATAAATTATAAGATATTTTGGTTTTTCTATATATATAATTTTTGCTATACACTTTAGATATACACTATGTCTGGATACATAATTAAAGTAATGTATTTAAAAAAGTCAAAACATCTTATAATTTAGAACGGAGAGAGTATAAATTAAATATATAAATAAAAGTTGGGACAAAAGGAGCATCCAATGTATGCTTATAAGGAGAAGGCAGTGGATGATACTTGCTGTTACCACAGAAGCATCATAACAGTAGAGAAAACGAAGTCATAAATTCAGTGTGCTCTGTTCATGCAATCAAGTACTAACAAACAGTATCTGGGGATCCAATCAAAACAGTTACTGTACTAGCTACTATCCGATGTCCACCATAAAGAACAAGGCGGCGATGTTGATGATGGTGGCTCTATATATGCACCACACAGCGTAGTACAGTCTACCACCTGCATGCTGTCGCCTAACCACACAAACATGATTTAAAATGGCATCATGATCATCGTCGATGAAGAATATATATATATATATATATATATATATATATATATATATATATATATATATATATATATATATATATATATATATATATATATATAACTGAAAAAAGGTTAGCATATATTTTTTGAAACAAAAAGGTTAACATATACACCTGTTCCCCATTTTTTTAGATTAGACTAGTAGCTGGAAGATCGATCGATGATACCAAACACTGACGAGCTGATGACAATGGGAACCTGCTACTGTGCTACATGATTGCATGTGATACTGTAGTTACTAGACAGGCACAGAAAATTGCAAGAAATTCAGGCCCCGTTTAGTTCCGAAAATTTTTGGCTTTTGGCTACTGTAGTACTTTCGTTTGTATTTGACAAAAATTGTCTAATTATGGACTATTTAGGCTTAAAAGATTCGTCTCACGATTTCTCGGCTAACTATGTAATTAGTTTTTTTTCGTCTACATTTAGTACTCCATGCATGTGCCGCAAGATTCGATGTGACGAGGAATCTTAAAAAATTTTAGGTTTTGGGTTGCATCTAAACAGGCCCTCAAGATTCCTGCACTACTAGCAGTAGTTAAGCCTTAGTCTTGCGCAATACTCCGTATGGTGCAAGCCAGGGGAGGCTATATATATAGCAGGCATACTAGTAGCCGTCTATATGCAAATAATTTCAGACAAGACCTGACAATAATAATATATATATGATATTCCAAGGCAGCAATTCCGTCCGGCAAGAACACGGCACGGGCCGCCTGTGATCGACCAGCTGCAGGACCCAGGAAGATCGAGTAGGATCGGAGGAGGTCGCTGCGCCTCGCCGGTGGTGTGGCCGCCTGCACAGTGCAATTGCACGGTGGGGCCGGGACGCGCGCGGCGGAGCAACGGCGACGCATGGCACCGACGCGGAAAGAGAAAAGGAGAAAAAAAAAAGAGACGCTGGCAAGCAGCAGGCAGGCGGGCAGGCAGCCAAGTTGCGGCCTGGTACGGTATGCATACCCACACAGCGCGATACAGTGGCGGCACGAGCGCGGAGAGGCCCGCGCACCGGGTGATGCCGCTGGGGCTGGACACACAGGAACATGGAGGGATCCCATACGTACAGGGCACGCGAGGGTGAGCAGCGGCTCGTCGGCTTTTCCTGATTCCTCCCCTCCCAGGCTGCAGGCCAAAGTGTGGACATGGCTAAGCGTTTGCTTGACCCACACAGATCGAGAGAGCCCTTCGTTGACAAAGTGAGGGAGAAATAAAGCCGAAGATTGTCTCCAACAATAAATTCATATGGGCACCCAAACTTAAAATGAGTAGTAAAAGACCTAAAATCAGTTTTCAACAGAGTACATATACACACAAATCCAAATATGAGCATCCTGTCTCTTGGAAACCCATCCGCAGAAAGGATTCTCTTTTGGGTCTTGTTGTTGGAGAAGATGTCGAATATGTAGTGAACCTTTTGCCTCTAGCGCTACCCAAAGGATGAATGTGTCTTGTATTTTGGGTGTTGTTGGAGATAGCCTGGCCAAGTGCCTGTTTAGTTCCCAAAATTTTGCAAAATTTTTCAAGATTCCCCGTCACATCAAATCTTTGACGCATGCATGAAGTATTAAATATAAATAAAAAATAAAACTAATTACATAGTTTAGACGAAATTCACAAGACGAATCTTTTAAGCCTAATTAGACTATGATTAGACACTAATTACCCAATAACAACGAAAGTACTACGGTACCATTTTCCAAAAATTTTCGCCAACTAAACGAGACCCAAGAGAGAGACCACTAACCACTGTTCATCTTCGTCTTGGATCTCTTATATGTATAGATCTGAAAGCAATACAAGCACTCGGTCAGAGAGGTCATATGGAAAACAAGAAATGCTCATCAGATCCGGGCCTGTTTAGATGGCGAAAAATTTTGCAAAATGTCACTGTAGCATTTTTCGTTGTTATTTGGCAATTAATGTCCAATCATAGTCCAATTATGCTTAAAAGATTCGTCTCGTGAATTTCGTCTAAACTGTGTAATTAGTTTTATTTTTTATTTATATTTAATGCTTCATGCATGCGTCCAAAGATTCGATGTGACGAAGAATCTTGAAAAATTTAGCATTTTGGAAGGGAACTAAACTGGACCAATTGGGCAACAGCTGAGACTGTACTGGATGATAAATTAGGCTCTATAGAGTTATTATATATTTATCCTTATCTCTGGAAGTGGGTACTAAACTAAAACTTGAGAAAAATATTTTAAAAAATTGTGTAATTAGACAAATTAAAGGAGAGAGATAAATGACTGATCGACCTACCGTTCAATTATTATGTAGAGCTAGCGAGGTTACCAGAGAGAGAGAGAGAGAGAGAGAGAGAGAGAGAGAGAGAGAGAGAGAGAGAGAGAGATTGAGTTTTGAGAGAGAGAGATTGAGTTTTGAGAGGAGGCTTCGCAATTGGCATGCAAATTCGCAAAAGGACCACGCGCACTGGCAACGGGCAGATGCGTGCGTCGATCTCTGGGAGAGCCGGCAGAGACCAGAGAGGACGCAGTGCACGGCGGATCAAGCGGCGCGTGAGAAAGAGATGGCGGCAGTCAGTGTGACAGTGAGTGAGTGGGCGGAGTGCACGTGTGGCCATAGTTTCAGAGCGCCTGCATGCCGTGCCATGGACCTCCGTGGCGCCGTCTGGTGACTGATCTCCCCTCCGTGCTGCATCCGCAGTCTACAGTCCCATCCGCCGTCCGGGACCAGCGCAGAGATCTTCTCCTCCTCCCCGCGTCCGCGTCCTTTTTATTTAAAGGTCAAACACTCAAACCCCTCCCGCATGGTGCATGCCTAGCCGACCGACTATTCCCTCGCACCCCTCCCTTCTCGTCGCCGTTAGACTGTCTCCAACAAACAGAACCCAAAAACAGGACGCATAGCTGGTTTGGGTCACGAACAGCACAAAGGCGTATGACCCAAAACTTTTAGTTTCCAACAGCGGACGTAATCCTCCATGGAGCTCGCCCCCATCCCAATCTCAGGCGAGCCCGCCGCCTTGGGCACCCGGCCTCGGTCGTTCCCATCCTCGACCCTGTGCCCTGCCTCCTCGCGCTCGCCGCCGAGCGCGCCCAGGCCACCGACGGGGGCTGTGGGAGCAGCAGCGGCAGTGGGGACGAGGAGCCTGAGTCCCCCGGAGGCACCAGCAGTAGCTGGTGGTTCCCCTCCCCGTCGCCGGCCAGACAGCAGCACCGGCGCCGGCATGGCGGCGCTGGCGCTGGCGCCAGCGGGGATGGGATCTCGGGGTTCGCCGTGTGCCTGAGCCTGCTCGTCCGGTCCAGCTTCGCCGGCAGCCGGCGCTGGTGCCAGCCGCCGGACCCCTCCACGGTGGGAGAGCCACCGGCGACTCGCGTCGGCCGGAGCAGCAGCGCCAGCGATTTGCGTCGGTGGAGAGACAAGACCCTTATTTGCCTACTCGTTGGCCTGGTACGCAAAATAAGTAGCATGTTTGCGTCTTCCGTTGGAGGCTGATTTTTTGAGCCAAAACACCGTACACGACGTAGTTTTGCGTCTGCATCTCATCGTTGGAGACAGTCTTACAAACCACAAGAGAGGTACTAGCTGACAACACACGCACGCCCCCTCCCTCCTATACATACATGCATTGGCGGATTTGGGCCCCGGGCTGCCCGGGCTGCAGCCCGGGGCGAGGCCCATGAGCAATGGAAAATTGTTTTATAAAAATGGCACAAAAAGGGCTTTCAGCCCGTTAGCCCACCCCGAGCAGGCCGTCGCAGCAGCCAGCAGGCCAGCAGCGGCTCCCGTCTCGCGTTTTGGCCTTCCAGCTCCTTGGCCGCCGCCGTCCTCGCCTGCATTACTGCTCGCCTGGCAGGACTCCAGCCTCCAGCCTCGGAGCCCGCTGCCTCCACGGCTCCACGGCAGCCGCCACCCGCCACTCCGCCAGGACTGCTCCCCGCGACGGCCATCCGACGGCGCTAGCGCGACCTGCCGAGTGCCGACCTCCGTCCGCGTCCCGGCTGCGCCTTCGCTGGCCGCGCGCCCGCGCGCCGCGCCTCCCGGCCTCCCATCTCCCGTGTGGCCGTGTCCGCCTCCCTGTGCCACGGCGACGCCGGCCGCGCGCCGCGCCCGCACGGCCGCACCAGCTGGCCGCTGGCCCCCTGGCGGCCTGGCCCCCTGGCCCCGTGGCCCCTGCAGCCCTGCTGGCTGCTGGACTGCTGCTGCCCACCCCCACCCGGCCACCCCCTTGCTGGCTGGCGGCTGCTGTGATGTCTGCTGTCTGCTGGATGACTGGATCCATGAAAATATGAAATAGGTTGATTTCTACTCTTTAGTTTCATTTCTTTTTGAAAATTGCTCCATGATTGCTACCTTTTACATTGCAAAGTCATGAATATTTCATTTCATTGAGCAGGTCTGTCATTGAACATTTGAGTCTTACTTTTCAATTGCAACATTTCATACCTTATAATGGAGAAATACTATGCCAAAAAAGATGCGTCAAAGAGTAGTGTCGAAACCATAGAGAGCCGGGTTGAGCAAAAAAGACCACGGATTGAACTTGATATGAGAGATATAGTTGCCGATCCAGGAGAAAGGAAGCCAATTGATGATTTTCATCATGACATTAGGGATGAGGCAAGGAGAGCATATCTACAAATAGGTCCATATAGGCCAGCTGGTCATAAGTTTCCAAAAACTAAAAAAGATGGTAAAGGCCAATCAAGAGGATTTGTTGGATCATGGTTTGATCAATTTGATTGGTTAGAGTACAGTGTAGCCAAGGATGCAGCTTATTGCTTTTATTGCTATCTCTTTAAGCCACAACAAGCTGGGTTTCATAGTAATGATACATTCACCAAAGTTGGGTTTAGAAATTGGAAGAATGCAAAGGATTCTTTCAAGGAGCATGCTCAATCAATTGATGGCTTTCATAATAATGCAAGAAAGCGTGCACTTGATTTCAAAAATCAGCGGCAAAGTGTTGAACATGTGTGGACTGTTACAAGTGCAGCAGAAGAGGAGGCATATAAAGCTCGTTTAACTATCATGTTAGGCATTGCTAGATTCCTCCTTTTGCAAGCTCTAGCCTTTCGTGGACATGATGAGTCTAAAACATCAAGAAATAAAGGGAACTTTATGGAGATGCTTGAATGGTACAGAAAGAAGGATCCTAAGGCTGCACTTGTGACCGGTGAAAATGCTCCAGGGAATAATCAAATGAGTTGTCCAATGGTTCAGAAAGATTTGGCTAGGGCTTGTGCAGAGGAGACAAGTGAGTTAATTAAAAGTGAAATAGGAGATCGTTGGTTTGCGGTGCTTGTTGATGAGGCTCGTGATGCATCTATTAAGGAACAAATGGCTGTGGTTGTGAGGTATATACCTCCTCTCCATTTGGTTATTTCGTTGGTTTTGTTTTGTTGCTTTCAAGTAACACTATTTTCTCTTTTCTCTTGTAGGTTTGTCAATGATAAAGGAAGTGTGATTGAGAGGTTTCTTGGCATTGAACATGTTTCTGACACCACATCAACCTCACTAAAAAAAGCATTGGATACTATGCTTAGAAGATATGGTCTATCTATTTCCAAGATTAGAGGGCAAGGATATGATGGAGCTTCAAATATGAGAGGGCAATTTCATGGGTTACAAAGACTGGTATTGAACGAAAACCCATATGCCTTTTACATTCACTGTTTTGCTCATCAATTGCAGCTTGTGGTAGTTTCTGTAGCCAAGTGTTGTGGCTCAACTTTTGATTTCTTTAATTATGTCACTTCAATCGTCAATGTTGTTAGTGCTTCTTGCAAGAGGAAAGATCAACTCCTTCAAAGTCACCATGATAAGCTTGTTGAGCAGTTAGATAGTGGTACTATTTTTTCTGGGAGAGGGAAAAACCAAGAAATTAGTCTTGCTAGGCCTGGTGATACACGGTGGGGTACACATCATAAAACATTGGCACGTCTTATGATCATGTGGTCCTCTGTATTGGAGGTGTTGGAGAATATCAGTGAAGATGGAACTGATGGGGAAAAAAAAACTACAGCCTCTGGATTGATTCAAAGAATGGAGTCATTTGAATTTGTGTTCATATTACATCTTATGATCAGAGTATTGGGGATGACTCAAGACCTGTCACAATGTTTGCAAAAAAAAAATCAAAACATTGTTCGTGCAATAGGATTAATTGGCTCTGTGATGAGAAATATGAATGAAATGAGGGAAAATGGTTGGGAAGCTCTTTTTGAAGAGGTAAAGGAGTTTTGCCTCCTCAACAACATAGAAATTCCTAATATGGAAGATATGATACCAGTTAGAGGTCGTTCGAGATGTCGTGGTGCTAAATTAGTGAGTTACTACCATCATTTTCATCATGGAATTTTCAATGTTGTGATTGATCAAGTTTATTGTGAGTTAAACAATCGATTTCCAGAAAGATCAACTCAACTCTTGAGATGTGTTGCTTGTCTTGATCCGAGGGATTCTTTTGCCAACTTTGAGGTACAAAAGTTAGTTGAGCTTGCTAAAATTTATAAAGATGACTTCTGTGATTATGACTGCATAAAGCTTGCGGGTGACCTTCGTATATTCATTGATGAAGTCAGAAATGATGATAATTTTGACAATTGTACTGATCTTGGTAACCTTGCTGAGAAGATGGTTCAGACTGAAAGAGATACAACTTTTCCTTTGGTGTATCGTCTCATTGAACTTGCATTGATTTTGCCGGTGGCAACAGCAACAGTTGAAAGAGCCTTCTCTGCTATGAATATTATCAAGACCGAGCGAAGAAATAAAATGAATGATGATTGGCTGAATAGTAGCATGATTTGCTTTATTGAGCGGGATTTGTTTGCATCGATTGAAGATGAAAAAATTCTAAAGCGCTTTCAAGGCTTAAGAAACCGTAAGATGAATTTGCCAAATGAGGGCTCAAGGTGCGTGTTGTTTACTTGTATTAATCTATTTCAATATATAATGTTATCTTGTTTTATAAATGGCTGAGATGTTGAAATTGTTTATGTAGAATTGAGGATGTCGGTGCAAGTGGAAGTGGTGTTAATTCATGAAGACATGTATGGTTCTTTTTTTTGTCATGGAAGACTCGTAATTTGGTACTTTTCTACCTTCAATGTTCTACGTATTGTTTAAGTCTATTGGTTGAACACTTGGGTGTGGTAAAATTTTAAGTCTTATATTAGTTAGCCCGGGGCGGAGCCCGTTTCTGGATCCGCCACTGCATACATGGTATAATGTGAGCTGGTGACCAGGTACTTCACTACTCATCAGCCTGTTCGAGAGGCCGTAAACGATCGTGGATTATTTACTGCTGGCTGGTTTGGGGTGAGAGAAAAATACTATTCCTGACTAGAAATTTACTATCGTTTACAATCAAGCGAACAGGCTAGGTCGTCAGGGAGGATAGGCCGGACGACTGGGTCATGGAGATAGACATCCTGTTCGGCTGTTATCGATACGATCATATATAATTATAGATTATTACTGCTAGCTTAATTAATATAAAAGAAAAATACCATTCTGACCGAAAATCGAAAATTTACGATGACAAGCGAACAGACTGAGCGCAGCCGGGAACTGTAGCGGCCGTCAGAGGCGTGCGCCATGTGTGCCTGGAGGGAGGGAGCACCGCCATCAATGCCGGCTTCGAGTGACTGTATGCCTCCCCATTTGAACAGTTCAGTTCATCCAACAGAAATGAATCGCATGATGAGCCACACTCATCGATCCCGTGCGGGAAAATTCGCAAGAGAAAACGAACACACAAGAAATGCTTGCGAAATGATAGACAGCAGCATACTACGATGAATGTGGTTTGAGTTCCACGAGTGCATCATAGCATATAGATCCAGAATGCAAACTGTGCTGTTAAAAACTAGAACCAAGTATATATCATACGATGCGATGCGAGGAACCATATATGCTTGGAAGATTTTGTTTGAGCTGAAATGTTATTATTAGCAAGCTAGGAAGCCATTAACATGGCCTCAAATCGTCCTTGCTTACCAAGGATAATATATATATGTACATACCGATCAATCAGCCCATTTCCCCCTTCGGCTACTCCAAATTATAGCCATATATATATACTACTGACCTAGCTAATAGATCAGGAAGAAGAAAGATCCGAAAACAAGCTACAAAAAAGGATGAAACCGCCGACAGAAAGAAAGAAGCAAGAAGCATATGTGGAGCAAAAGTAGAACGATGAAGCTCAAATCTTGCGATACGGAGACGATAATTAAACAAGATCTGCAGGTCTACTGTACTGTACTCTCAAGTAGTGCTCGGTGCAGCGCTACTCCCTCCGGCCTGAGCGGTGGACGCAGCAGCAGCAGCTGCAGCAGCCCTGCCGCTCCCGCTCCCGCCGGCAGCAGCGGACGAGCTCGTCGAAGACTCCGCGGCGGCCTGCTGCGCGCGCTTGCGCTTCTTCTTCTCGTAGGGGATGCCGCGCGCCTTGGCCTGCGAGTCGCGCACCTCGCGGAGGTAGATCCGCACGGCGCGCGCGGCGAAGGGGTTGGACTCGGGCGTGCCGCCGCTCTCCTCGTACGCCGCGCGCAGGCGGCCGATGAGCGCGTCGAGGGAGCCCCACGCCTGGCGCAGCGGGCACGGGCAGGGCCCCGGCGGGGCTGGCTGGCCGTAGTAGGCGCACACGGCGGCGTGCACCTTGGTCTTGCCGAACTGGTCCAGGTACCTGAGGAACTCGATCACGTGCGCGCCGCTGCACCGCGCCAGCGTCAGCGGCGGCCGGTGGTTCCGCAGGTACTGCAGGAACGTGTTCCAGTCCCTCCGCTTCTGCGACTCGTACCTACTCAGCTGCTGCGCCGGACGCTGCGGCGCCACGGCCGGTGCCTCGCCGCCTGCTGCCCCCATGACCGACGACGGGCCAGGCCCGGAGGGATCCATGCAAGTGGGGAAGAGCTGGCGCGCGACTGAGTGAGTGAACAAGGAGGAGGAAGCGCAACTGCGAGCTAAACTAGCAGCTCATTGAGCTATCAATCGAGCAGGCGATCGCGATGAGTGGACGCGCACCGGGGCGCGGGGTGCGCTAAGGCAGAGAGAGATCTGGGGGCCGCGACGGGGTGGATCGAGATGTGACGTCGGAAAGAGAGGGGAGCGGGGGAGCGGAGTCGGAGAGCGACGGGGAACCGGGAACGGGGAGGAAGGGGGATGAATGTCACTGGTGAGGTGTTGTGAGCGGAGGGAGGGGTGACCCGCGGGTGAGGCTGATGGGAGCTACGCCTACAAGACCCATTCACCTGGGTGGCCCCCTCCCAGTGCCCAAAGAATCTGCATGTACCTACAGCACGTATTATACGTAGTGCATGCGAAGACGTAACATTAAAAAATTTATATAAATACAAGAAATTTAGGGGACAAGAGATAGTTTTGCATTAGATAGTATCATAAATGTGTTGTCATTATCAACTAATCTTCATTAACCACACTGATGATAACGTTTGATTAAAAATAAAATAAGGGTATAAGTGTCTTTTATATTCTCAATATACCCTTACTTCATTCTTTAATCAGACGTTATATATCATCAACATAATAATGAGATTGGTTGGTAAATGATAAATATATACTAGCCTTCTTATATACTCTTACATACATACAAGATTTCTTCTTATTTATCACGAGCGCACTACTACAGAATGGACTTGTTGTCCCGGGCGGTAACAGCCTTTAGTCCCGGTTACCGCGCCGGGACAACGATCCCGGGACTAAAGGTGGAACCTTCAGTCTCGGGTCATCGAGCCGGGACTAAAGAGAGACCTTTAGTCCTGGTTGGTAACATCAACTGGGACTAAAGGCCCTCCAGCCGAGCAACCTGGCGTACCCTTTAGTCCCGGTTGGTAACACCAACCGGGACTAACGGTTCACCCTTTAGTCCCGGTTGGTAACCCCAACCGGGACTAAAGGTTCCTTTTCTTTTTCATTTTTTTTTGTTTAATTTGTTTTCAGTTCAGTTACACGTATTTGTTTAATATATAATATGTTTTTATGTACGTATTCTACGCTGCTAATATAAATACACGCATGCGTATAATTACATCTAATTCTCATCTTGAGCATTATTATATTCGAATAAAGTATGAAACTATATATATTATTGATATATATATGTATATATACAACACTTTCATAATCTTGTTCTCGAAAATAACGATATCAATAAACATTTAATTTACATCATTTATTCCTTAGGATCAAAGTAGAACTCGCCGTTGGGATTTAGCACTTTTTCTAGAAGATGTCCTGCTATTGACTCTTGAACTGCTTTCAGATGGTCTTTTTGCATGACCCTTCGTTTCAACCATTCAGTCTTGCATTTGAAATAAAAGGAAAAGTATTAATACACATATATGTATATATATATTCATTTAAAAATAAATAAAAATTGATATACACGTACTCTGAGGACATCTTCAGGAGTTCTTCTTATGTGCGCAGTGATAAATTCACAAACGTAGTATCCACACAAGTTAGTACCTGGTTACTGCCGCAAACACCACTGTACGAGAAGAAGATTATTCTCATCATCTCACACGTAAATTGAAGTACGATATAGTAATTAAACATGTGGAGAAGTGTATATAGTACAACTTACTGGTATTTCAACTACATTAAGTGGTGCCTTGCAATCCTTGCGATGTTGCCGAATAAACTCTTTCCAAACCCTGTGCGACCAATAATGTACGATCGTTAATAAATTATGGCAAAGTCTATTCAATAATAGTTGTGCGCGAGAGATCAAAATTACCCCTGGATAATATCTATCATATCTTGGTATAGTGCCCGTTCTTTTCTCAACGAGTCAAAGATTAGTAACCGACTTGAGTTTAACTCAATGACAATGAGTATCCAGTGAAAACTGCATTGGTTTATACACACACACATACATGCATATAAGTTGTATTGATATTACATAAAATGTATAGACTACATTATTATTAACACTTACTCAAAGTTGTATGGGAAAAGTATTATTGTCTTGTCGTGCTGCTTCACAAAGAACATCATGATATTCTCCTGTGCTTCAGATACCCATCGCTCCTTGACAATAATACCGGTTTTGAATACGATATAAGGATCAATGAAGCCAACACTGGTGTCTTGTATTCTTTGGAGCTCTGACATCTGGAATCTGTATATAAATATAAGTTACATGTGAGGATAATTATATACATGTACGCATGGAAGTGAGTTTATTAAATAAAAGTAAGAATCACTTACAAACAAAAGGAGCTAATGATTGATTTGTCCAGAGCGTCCATGTGGTATAGTTGATGCAATTCTTTGAAATTAATATGTAAGATGTCATCGCTATGGAAGTAATGATGGTCTCTAAATCTGACAAAGATCCACTGCTCACCCCTGCCACACGCCTGCATGTACCACTTGTTGAGCAAGTACATTTGCATACCCAATTCATTCAGAGCCGCAGGGTTGTACAGACTTTTGCCATATTTATAAGTCTTTCAGGTATCAACTTCTAGGTTCTGGATTGAAGCTTTGCCCGTCAATTGATCCAAGGTTAAACCAGTATCTTGAAAAAAAGCATTAAGGGCTTGAACCGACACTTCTCCAGAGTTGTCTGGTCGATAGACTTCTATGTTGGAACCATATTGATTAGCAACAACAAGATTTTGCATTGGTTGCTTCTGTTGTCCGAGCTGTGGGACATTCTTCCCTGATGCTCTTTTCCTTTTCTTATCTGCATCATGTGACTTCACGAGGGAGCGGTCATAGTCTGATAGTGGCGAAGGCTTACGAAGTTCAATTATCTTTTTCTTGTGAGCATCGACCTTCTGCCTCAGCACCTCTCGTGGTAGGTAAAAGTACGGCTTCTCCTTAAGCTTCGCTTGACTCTTCTTTTTGGTATCTATAAAAAAATCTTTTACTTTTTTGTCTTCTTCAGCTGCTATTTGCTCATCAGTCTTTTTAGAAAGTATTTCTTGAGAAATAACTCTTTTTCTCGGGGTCTTCTTTGCCGCCGGGACCTTAGACGTCTTTGTAGTGCGTCGCTGTGGAGGGGGTGGGGGCGGTGTTGGAGACCGGCATGGAGGCGATGTGGCCGATGTTGGTGGAGACCGGCGTGGAGGCGTTGGAGATCATTGTGGAGGCGGTGGGGCCGGTGTAGGAGTTGGAGATCGCTGTAGAGGCGATGGGGCCGGTGTAGGAGTTGGCGATCACCGTGGGGATGAAGTCGTCTCGCCCCCCGTGACGCTGTGATGAGATGGGGAATGAATGATTAGGCTAGGCTAGGGGGAAACCCTGCTACAAAAACAAGTTGTGTGTCAATTATTTTTTAAGCTAATAGAAAATTAATGAAAAATAATATTTCATTCAGTTTCATTCGTACTTAGGGTGAGGTAGGGGAAGCGGTGGCGCCCCAGGAATGATGATGAAGCGTTTGCGCCATTGAATAAATGTCTTTTCTGCTTCTTCTAGTGTCTTCTCCCCATCACCGCCTTCAATGTCAAGAGGAACATTGATGTAACCTTTGAGCACTCTATCGACCGAGATGCTAGCATATCCAGGTTGAATAACTGACCCATGGATTCTTGGTGTCTTCGTTCGGTCTATTGGAGATACAACCCCGACAGCCACCATGATTGATGCATTATTACCATCTGGAATGTGCAGCTCACATGTTGTTAGAGGCTCGGTAATGTCATCAACAGGGAAGCACAACCCAGCGTCGTCTTGAATAACTGGCAGCTCCGTAGAAGCACAACTACTTTTCATCTGACCAACGGGGCTAATGGTGACTCCCGGCGTTGATTGCGATTGCATTTGACTCATTGCTAGCTGCACTTGCCTCTTGATCTCCTCCTGCATTCTTGCTTTAAGAGATTTTTCTCGTTCACGTGATTCAAGCAATGCTTGTCGTGACTCATCAACAAATTGCTCCAATGCATGGATTCATTCTGCCTCCTCATCCTTCTTTCTTTGGTGGCTTCTATAGGTATCCTTGTCTGCTGGGAATGCGTGTAGCCACGGAACCGCCCTATAGCCTCTTGTTCGACCACCGTGTTCAGGATTCTCTAGGGCATATGTCAATTCATCCTTCTCTTTGTTGGACTTGAAAACACCACTATTAGCTTCTTCCTTAGCACGAGCTAGTCTTTGTGTTGCTCTCTCAATTTTTTGGCCAAAAATTAGCTTGCCAGTGTCTGGGTCTAGACTTCCCCCGTGAGCGTAGAACCAATTCTTCGCGCGTTGAGGCCAGTTCTTCTCTATTGTTTCAGGTATGATTCCCTTGGCAGTAATCTCTGCTTCTAGGTTCTACCACTTGGGAATAGCACTCTTATAACCACCTGATCCCATGCGATGATGGTATTGCTTCTATCAGGCATTCTGCCGATTCCTCATCGCACGTTCCTCACTGTCTTGGGATGTCTTGTATTCTACGAAGGCATCCCAATGGGACTCCAACTTGACAAACTCCTTAGCATTGAAATTCGGCATAGCATTCTTCAAGATAAACTTTTTATACAATGTCTTCTTCCAACTCTGGAACAATGTTGCCATCTTCTTCATTGTCCAATCCCTCACTAGCTCCTTCAAAGCATCATCTGCTTGTAATATGAAATGCTGAGTGATATCTCTCCAAGCTAGGTTCTTGTCACGATCAGATACAAAACTAACATTCGGAGCGGATATCTTCTACTTCCATTCACGAGCACTAATTGGGATCCTATCCCTTACAATGAACCCACATTGATTGACATATGTCTGAACATATGGTCCCAATGGTTTGCCGGTGTCGGTGTCGAATTTTAATATTATGAAACGGTCCTCTAATGGCTTTTTTGGCCCTCGGACTTTTCTACTTTTGTCGGTGGTTGATGTAGATCCAGAGACCGGCTACATGAGTAGAAACACAACGATTAACAACAAATATACGTACGCATGCATCTATAAGAGATGATAGATAATCGAATATACCTCGCCAGTATTTTCTTGCGCGACAATTTGTTGATCTTCAACCACCGACATATTCAGGATATCCTCATAATCAGCAAAGTACTGACTCGTGTCATCTACATCCACATTGGTGCCGGCGTTAATAATATCCGCCATTATGTCATCACTCAAGTTATCATTCGGAGCAGCCATTTGTATCTTCAAGATAACACATAGATAGAATTACTATGGTACATAACATAAGTACATGTGATAACACATATAGAATTACTAAATCCAATTAAATATAATAACACATAATATTTCATCAACATGGAAATAAGTACATGTATATATATACACATAGAATGATACAATATATTTTCTCTCTCTCTCAACATATAGAAATAAGTGCATATGTCTATATCTCTAGATATGCATGTGATACACATAGAATGTCTCTCTAGATACAATTTTCTCTCTCTCAACACATGAAAATAAGTACATGTATATATACATATAGAAATAATTAAGTACATATGTATACATATATATAGAATCTCTCTCTAGATATAATATATAAAGAGAGATAGAATATATAATTACTAAATCCAATTAAATAAATCTAACATGAAATTAGATAAACTAGTAAGATAATACATTTTAATCTAACATATATCAAAAACTATAATAAAAAACTATCTAAATAAAATACTAATTAAATTTTAATACATTTAAATCTAATATATCAAAAACTATCTAAAAATAACAAAAAAACTTACAATAAACTACTAATTAAAATTGAATACATTTTAATCTAACATACAGCCGAGACTGTAAAAAAAATCTAAAAAACTTGGCCGATCGAGAGCAGCAGATCAAGATCGAGTTCGACGGAGGCCGTACGGCGTGGGCGCGCGGGAAGCGTCGGCGACGGAGGGTGGGGTCAGGTGCGGCGGCGGAGACGGGATGCGGCGATGCGGGCCTAGAGAATGGTGTGGCCGGGCGGGGGTAGACGACGACGGCGGCGCGGCAGAGACGAGCTCGACGACGGCGGATGGCACGGCCAGGCGGGGCTGAGCGACGGAGGCGAGATCGAAGATGAACAGAACAGACGTTCGATATATATAGCCCGCGACCCTTTAGTCCCGACTGGTAACACCAGCCGGGACTAAAGGACATTTAGTCCCGGCTGGTAATACCAACCGGGACTAAAGGTCCAACCCTTTAATCCCGGTTGGTCTTACCAGTCGGGACTAAATGACCTTTAGTCCCGGCTCGTGTTACCAGCCGGGACTAAAGGTATTTTTTTGGCGGGCACCGAAATTGCCGCCCACCCTTTAGTCCCGGTTCTTGGTCTGGGCCGGGACTGAAGCCCTAAAAAATTTGCCAACCCGCTAGCGTAATTGGAAAGGCTTGGGATTTTGTTTTTGTTTAATACTAGATTAATCAATTAATTCCATAGCAACTTCAATACTTTGCAATATTTATTTTAAAAATACTATTGATTAACTAATTATTTATTGTAAATAGGAAAATTTTGTAACCTAAAGTTTTTAATTTCTTTTATGAATATAGAATATAAATGTTACTAATACTAAGTATTTTGTTAATGCAAAAATATATTTCTAACTTAAAATTAATAAAACTAATATTATTCGATAGGAAATTTATTATCACATTATTGCAACGTCAATGTTTCAATTTTTTCTCAGTTTTTGACCAAAATTGACAGGAATTTTTTGTTGAACCTATAAAAATAGAGAAAATGTAGTATTTTTTGTTCTACAACTTTCTCAAATGAAAAAATGGCATATATAAGGATTGCATATATTAATGAGCTTAACAAACTCGGTATTCAAAACTTTTCAATTTGAGACAATCTAGGGTCCCGAAAACTAGTTTATAGGCGTCGAAATTTAAAAATCATAAATTTGAACC
This sequence comes from Miscanthus floridulus, assembly GCF_019320115.1. Lineage (NCBI taxonomy): Eukaryota > Viridiplantae > Streptophyta > Magnoliopsida > Poales > Poaceae > Miscanthus > Miscanthus floridulus. The sequence continues at coordinate 125,568,477 of NC_089584.1, forward strand.
ATCCAAACTTTCTCAAATGGAAAGTTGACCAAAACAACAATTGTAGATCTTTTTGAGTTTAACAAACTTGGTATTCAAAACTTTTCAATTTGAAGTCATTTAGAGTTCATAATACTAGAGTCAAAGTGTTGCTTTTTTATTTGACCAAATTTGACTTGGTCAAACTTGCTCAAATGAGACACTAAATGACCTCAGATGAAAAAACTCTGAATACCAAGTTTGATCATCTCAGCAAGATCTACAATTGTTACATAGCTCATTTTCCCATTTGAGGAATTTTTATCAAACACTAGTCACAACTTCTTAAATCTCATATATACTTTCTAAAACTATGTCACACACTTGTGAAATTTGAACTACATTTTGTTCAAGCTTTCTCAAATGAAAAAATGGCCTATATAAGGATTGTATATATTGATGAGCTTAACAAACTCGGTATTCAAAACTTTTCAATTTGAGACAATCTAGGGTCCCGAAAACTAGTTTGTAGGCGTCAAAATTTAAAAATTACAAATTTGAACCATCCAAACTTTCTCAAATGAAAAGTTGATCAAAACAACAATTGTAGATCTTTTTGAGTTTAACAAACTTGGTATTCAAAACTTTTCAATTTGAAGTCATTTAGAGTTTATAATACTAGAGTCAAAGTGTTGTTTTTTATTTGACCAAATTTGACTTGGTCAAACTTGCTCAAATGAGACACTAAATGACCTCAGATGAAAAAACTCTGAATACCAAGTTTGATCATCTCAGCAAGATCTACAATTGTTACATAGCTCATTTTCCCATTTGAGAAATTTTTATCAAACACTAGTCACAACTTCTTGAATCTCATATATACTTTCTAAAACTATGTCACACACTTGTGAAATTTGAACTACATTTTGTTCAAGCTTTCTCAAATGAAAAAATGGCCTATATAAGGATTGTATATATTGATGAGCTTAACAAACTCGGTATTCAAAACTTTTTAATTTGAGACAATCTAGGGTCCCGAAAACTAGTTTGTAGGCGTTAAAATTTAAAAATCACAAATTTGAACCATCCAAACTTTCTCAAATGGAAAGTTGACCAAAACAACAATTGTATATCTTTTTGAGTTTAACAAACTTGGTATTCAAAACTTTTCAATTTGAAGTCATTTAGAGTTCATAATACTAGAGTCAAAGTGTTGTTTTTTTATTTGACCAAATTTGACTTGGTCAAACTTGCTCAAATGAGACACTAAATGACCTCAGATGAAAAAACTCTGAATACCAAGTTTGATCATCTCAGCAAGATCTACAATTGTTACATAGCTCATTTTCCCATTTGAGAAATTTTTATCAAACACTAGTCACAACTTCTTGAATCTCATATATACTTTCTAAAACTATGTCACACACTTGTGAAATTTGAACTACATTTTGTTCAAGCTTTCTCAAATGAAAAAATGGCCTATATAAGGATTGTATATATTGATGAGCTTAACAAACTCGGTATTCAAAACTTTTCAATTTGAGACAATCTAGGGTCCCGAAAACTAGTTTGTAGGCGTTAAAATTTAAAAATCACAAATTTGAACCATCCAAACTTTCTCAAATGGAAAGTTGACCAAAACAACAATTGTATATCTTTTTGAGTTTAACAAACTTGGTATTCAAAACTTTTCAATTTGAAGTCATTTAGAGTTCATAATACTAGAGTCAAAGTGTTGTTTTTTTATTTGACCAAATTTGACTTGGTCAAACTTGCTCAAATGAGACACTAAATGACCTCAGATGAAAAAACTCTGAATACCAAGTTTGATCATCTCAGCAATATCTACAATTGTTACATAGCTCATTTTCCCATTTGAGAAATTTTTATCAAACACTAGTCACAACTTCTTGAATCTCATATATACTTTCTAAAACTATGTCACACACTTGTGAAATTTGAACTACATTTTGTTCAAGCTTTCTCAAATGAAAAAATGGCCTATATAAGGATTGTATATATTGATGAGCTTAACAAACTCGGTATTCAAAACTTTTCAATTTGAGACAATCTAGGGTCCCGAAAACTAGTTTATAGGCGTCAAAATTTAAAAATCACAAATTTGAATCATCCAAACTTTCTCAAATGGAAAGTTGACCAAAACAACAATTGTAGATCTTTTTGAGTTTAACAAACTTGGTATTCAAAACTTTTCAATTTGAAGTCATTTAGAGTTCATAATACTAGAGTCAAAGTATTGTTTTTTTATTTGACCAAATTTGACTTGGTCAAACTTGCTCAAACGAGACACTAAATGACCTCAGATGAAAAAACTCTGAATACCAAGTACCAACCAGTACCAACCATCGCATCCATTGCCCTCCCACTGTAATGAAAGCCAAAAAATATTTAGTCAAAAATATTCAAGAAAAGCAGGTCAATTAGCCATAAAGATAAAATACGTAAGAAACTCACATCATGATCCGGGCACTTGTAGAAAACACGACCCTTATTGGGTCCCTGTCTCTTGACTCGGTACTCCATCACAATCTTCTGCTTACACTTGCCGCAGATAATGAGAGGGAGTTTTGACCTCAGTCGTTTCGCAACCGAACGAGAAGCCGATGATCCGGTACCAGTTGTCATCTACTTTCTATACTTATTTTTGCAAACTAGTGTAAATTTCATATTTTCTAAAATGATATATTTAAACAAAACTAGTACGGATTTCACATGTTTCAATAAATAACCATCCGTACTAGTTGACCTTGCTTATATGATCATCTCGGCCAGCATTTCTCCACCGGACGGCACCGTACTTGGTCAAGGAAGAGCTCCGATTCTACGAGAAAGGGAACATGGTCTTCCACAACCATTGCCACTCTCCCTCGTAGCATCAAAGTTCCTCCTTAACGTCCGTTACCGCTCGGCAGAGAACATGTTGGCCGAGCTGAACACGGTCCGCAAGTTCAACTAGTACGGATTTTCTATAATTTTCTAACTATTTACTAAGTTTTTTATTTCATGGAAAATTTAATTCTAAAAAAGGCATGATTTCTAAGTAGTTCATTTCATGGAAAAAATAATTCTAAGTGACCTGCTCGATATTGGTGAGCTCACGGACGTTTAGGTTGCCGAGGATAGTAACATTTGTAGATGACATTTGTAGGTCTGAAGTTATCAAATATCCATCAAATTATAGCTCAAAAACATGTTTCAATAAATAACCATCCGTACTAGTTGACCTTGCTTACGTGATCAACTCGGTGAGCATTTCTCTACCAGACGGCACCGTACTAGGCCAAGGAAGAGCTCCGATTCTATGAAAAAGGGAACACGGTCTTCCACGACCGTTGTCGCTCTCCCTCGTAGAATCAAAGCTCCTCCTTGACGTCCGTTACCGCTCGATAGAGAACATGCTCGCCGACTTGAACACGGTCCGCAAGTTCAACTAGTACGGATTTTCTACAATTTTCTAAGTTTACATATAAAATCTTAATAAAGTCCAACATATAAAGTTACACATGCATCTACATCGCAAAATGAGATAAGCTACTAATAAAACATAAGAGGATTAAGTTTGTTACCTCCAAAATCGAAGAGCAACACCAATAGAGGGGGAGAGAGCAAGAACAACAGCAAGCTGAAAAACAGAGGCAGTGAGTTTGAATGAAATGGCTTGGGCTCGAGGAGGAAGAAATGAGCTAAATTATAGGCCGGGATTATTAGTCCCGGTTAGGGGTCCAAACCGGGACTAAAGATTAATCTTTATTCCTGGGGCATCACCCAAACCGGGACTAAAAGCTTTAGTCCCGGCTAGTATTACCAGCCGGGACTAAAGGTTTACCTTTAGTCCCAGTTGGTAATACCAGCCGGGACTAAAGGCCCCTGCCCTGCGGATGACCATTGGGCAGGGACCTTTAGTCCCGGTTGGTATTACCAACCGGGACTAAAGGGTCCTTTAGTCCCGGGGGCAAAAAATGCCGAGGCTAATGCCAAATTGGGACATCGTTCTAAAGTCTGTTCTCTAGTAGTGGCGCGTGCCTCGGTCTCCATCAGGTAAGATCCTTCCTATACATATACACGTGTTTGTGGTATGGAGTACTTCATAGCCGGTCATAAAATAACTTATTCTATGATCATTTTGAGTGCATGGCCGGTCATAAATAACTTATTCTATGGTCATATATTTTGAGTTTATCATAATGATTATACTAGCTTGGAAGATTACTGCAACGTCTCTTAAGTGATTTTATTATACATTATGGCAAATATCATCATGAGTTATTGTAACACGTATATCGTGAGTATGTATTCATTTTCTCATAAATGAGTACAAACTTCATAGTTGAGGTGGTAAAAGAATAAGTTATTCTATGGTCAACCACATATTAGTCTTACCCTACATATGACACTAGTAGAGAACCGACTTTCAGTTCAGGACATTAGCCTCGGCTAGTCTTGGACTCAAGACTAATGTGAGCAATAGTCCCGGGTCCAAGTTTCCTAGGCTACAAAGGACCTTTAGTCTTGGTTGGTAACTCTAACCCGGACTAAAGGGTCTGCATTAGTCCCGGTTGGTATTACTAACCCAGACTAAAAAGCCTTGATTTTTAGTTCTGATTGGTAACTCCAATCCGGACTAAAGGTTATTTTAGTTTTGGTTGGTGTTACCAACCTAGGCTAAAGGTCATTTGATGGGTTAGTTCAAAGGGAAAGCATCCCATCTAAGGTCACATGTGTTGTGTAGGTGGGATGGTGTAAGGTCCTAATAGCTAGAGGGGAGTGAATAGCCTATTAAAAAATTCTATAACAACACTTAACAAACCGGTTAGACAATTATAAGGCGAATCAAGTGTTGCGCTAGCCTACTAAAATAGCAAGCCACCTACCATAATTCTAGCCACCTACCACAATTCTAGTTTATATAATTTCTATCCACACAATAGCTATGACACTACACTAAGTTAGTATGCTCTCAAAAGCTAACTAAAGAGCCACACCAACCAAACTAACAAGCTCTCACAACTAGCTACACTAAAGAGCTTGACAACTAGTTCACGATAATATAAAGAGAGTGAGCAAGATGGTTATACCGCTGTGTCAAGGAAGGAGCCAATCAATCACAAGAATGAATAACAATGAAGACCAATCACCTCAAAATCAAATGATGACACAATGATTTTTTATCGAGGTTCACTTGCTTGCCGGCAAGCTAGTCCTCGTTGTGGCGATTCACTCAATTGGAGGTTCACGCGCTAATTGGTATCACACGCCAAACTCTCAATAGGGTGCCGCACAACCAACACAAGATGAGGATCACACAAGCCATGAGCAATTCACTAGAATACCTTTTGGCTCTCCGTCGGGGAAAGGTCAAGAACCCCTCACAATCACCACGATCAGAGCCAGAGACAATCACCAACCTCCGCTCGACGATCCTCGCTGCTCCAAGCCGTCTAGGTGGTGGCAACCACCAAGAGTAACAAGCGAATCCCGCAGCGAAACACGAATATCAAATGCCTCTAGATGCAAACACTCAAGCAATGCACTTGGATTCTCTCCCAATCTCACAAAGATGATGAATCGATGATGGAGATGAGTGGGAGGGCTTTGGCTAAGCTTACAAGGTTGATATGTCAATGCAAATGGCCAAGTGGGTGAGCTTGAGCTGGCCATGGGGCTTAAATAAAAGCCTCTACGAAATAGAGCCATTGTACTCCTTCACTAGGCATAACACGGGGTGGCCGGACGCTCCGGTCGTGCGATGCACGCCACGTGTCCCCTCTCTTCCAATACTGAGCACCTGATCCTAACAGTCAAGTGATGACCGGGCGCGCTGCTGTGAAGTGACCGGACGCTGGACCTCAGTGTCCGGTCATTTCTAGTAAGCATCCAAAAACGATTTTTCTCGACCAGACGTGTCCAGTCATGCTCGACCGAACACACCCAGCGTCTGGTCACTTGGCGTCTCCTCTATGTGCTGCCATGTCAGCAGGACCGGACGCAACCCTCCAGTGACCGATCACTAAGTGACCCAGCGTCCGGTCAGAGACCGACGCTAGCGTCTTCACTACTTCTACTGACCGAACGCGTCGGTCCTACCGAGACCAGCGTCCGGTCACTTACAGTGACCTCCATCTTTTCTATAGAGGATGCCGATGGCACCATCGGACTGTCCGCACTCTATGGGCGGACACTCCGCTGGTGAAGTTTTTTACCCCTGCTTAAATGTGCCAACCACCAAGTGTATCACCTTGTGCACATGTGTTAGCATATTTTTCACAAATGTTTTCAAGGGTGTTAGCACTCCACTAGATCCTAAATGCATATGCAATGAGTTAGAGCATCTAGTGGCACTTTGATAACCGTATTTCAATATGAGTTTCACCCCTCTTAATAGTACAGCTATCGATCCTAAATGTGATCACACTCATAAGTGTCTCGATCACTAAAACAAAATGACTCCTATCATTTATACCTTTGCCTTGAGCCTTTTGTTTTCTCTTTATTCTTTTCAAGTCGAAGCACTTGATCATCACCATGGCATCACCATCATCATGTCATGGTCTTCATTTGCTTCATTACTTGGAATGTGCTACCTATCTTATGATCACTTGATAAACTAGGTTAACACTTAGGGTTTCATCAATTCACTAAAATTAAACTAGAGCTTTCAGATGGAAAGGTACACATGAGGCAATGCATAAGGTCTTTGATTCGAATCCCATGAGGCACATGGGTGAGAGGCATTATTTTTTTAGCCTCAGAGGGCCTTTAGTCTCGGTTCAAGTCAACCGAGACAAAAGGGATAGGCTTTTAGTTAGTCTCGGTTCAAGTCAACTAGACTAAAGGGATAGGCTTTTGTGGTAGAATCGCCTAATCTAATGTCTTCCAGGAGTACTTGTCTTCCATTAGACACTAAGTACTTAAGAGAGGACGCTAAACTACGCAGTTCCGTCGAGCAAACCCCAAGGGAGAACTCAAAAATCCATATTTTTTTATTAGGATCATAAATGAGAGAATAAAGTTTACAACATTCTTAAGTCATTTCTTATGCCACTTTATTATAGTAGTAGAATATTACCTCAATTTATTATAACAACGGAATATAACAATGTTATCAGAGTTACAGAGGAAGCAATGATTAATTTAATGACATGGTGGAGCATTAACATATTGAACATTTATATACAAGAGCTACTAGAAGATTTTACATCTTTTCTTATAAAAACCTTTAGTGAGGGTTATAAATAAACACTATAGTCGTAGCGTGAAAGGAATCCTCTCTGAGCCCACCAGGAGTTCCACATACAAAAGTCAGCTCTATGTATCCTCCAATCACCTGCAACAAGGGGGAATAAAACCCTGAGTACTCGATTGTACTCAGCAAGACTTACCTGATAGGAAAAAATTAAAAGACTCCAAGGATATTCAAGACTTATTTGGCTTATGGGTTATTGCATCCGCGGAAGCATTACTAAACGTACGTCCATATATTCAATTTTATAGCAGTCATCATTAGTTCATTAACTAACCATTCTATATAAGCACCTATGCTACTTTCAAGCATATGGTAAACAATCAGAACCATTTTATCATATTTCAAGTTCCAGTTCTTACTATGGTGCTAGACCATAGCCAAGTCGTACCGTCTCTCAGAAACAATGACTCGCAAATTAATGTATCCCAGCTGGGTACCCTAAAACACATGCCCCATTTATACCCTAGGCACAAACAAGACCAACCCATTCCACTCCTATCAAGGGGTCCAGGTCCCCTTCCAAACTTGGACTCTAAGCCCCCACACTTGAGACCCATTCTCAGCATGGTGCTTAGACCTCCACCTTTCCCCGCCTCCAATCAGTCAGTCCGAAAAGAGCCAGAACCACAACAAGAGCATAATAAGCCTTCCCGCTCTCATAAGAAAGTATGTGCTCAGGATAATAAGTCTGTGACCTGACTACCATCCACAGCAACAGACACACGAACAGAGAAAACAGTGTAACCAAGCTAAGTCCCGTTGGCCACAGGACACAACCTGTTACACCCACCAATACCCATACCATATCCCTACCCTGTCTTCATTTTTCCTTTCATCATTTTATTATGAGAGTAATAATAATCCACTATTGTGAGCAAGACAGGTTACTCACGCTACCAATGACCTAAGCATAGCATCTACTCGAACATGCACTAGTAAGACTTATAGGACAGATATATCTATGCACATGGTTTTCATAAAAATTCATGTAATATAAATGCACATCACATATATATATTCAATGATTATAAAAAATAAGGGTTATACACCGGGGCTTACCTTAAGCAGGTGTGGTGTCAGCTGAGTCAGTCAGTGGCGGCTCCAGGACCTCCTCCTACATGAGAATCCCCTCCTCGTACTCCTCGATGATCTCCTTGAACTTGTGATCGCTAGTGGTCACGATCTCCGCCAACTCATTCTCTATATGCATGCGATGATGATACAACACTTAGTATTTAGGCAATAGCAACTCTTAGACTAAGAATACACATACTAAGCTACTAAGCTAGCTCTAATGACTAAGGTACTAAGCTAACTATCATCTTTATCAAGCAAAGTGTTGGGTTCAACTAACAAACATCTAGCTTTATAAATGAAGGATATATCTTTATTTCTACTAATGATTTAATGTATATTGAAACAAAGAGCATTTAACTACCCTAATGTTAGTCTATTCTAAGGCTATAAAATTTACTATGAGCACATAATAATATAATAAAGCTACCATAAAAATTTCAGAACTAAAGCTATCACCAATTTATCATGAAAATTCCTACAATGATTCATTTTAATAATATGAAGCACTTTCAAACGATTTAATAGCTCCTGGTATCAACATGTATGGATATGAACTAAATGCACAATTTTATGAACCTAACAAAATTTGTTTCATAATTTTTGGACACCTACATGATTTTATATTAATTGCCAAAGATCAGCTCAGAAATTAAATTAGAAAACTATTTCTAATTCCTTATGAAAAAGAAAAATAAATTCTCCCAAGCAGCCCACACGCGCGGCCCACGCGACGCAGCGTGTGCGAGCGCGTGGTGGCCCACGGTGCGTCCCACGCGAGGCTGGCCCACGGCGGATAAACCCGCATGCACTGGTGCTTTTGCAGAAATACCCCCGCGCTATCCTCTATTAACACGATGACTATGTGCACTATTTCTACAATCATCGTCTATGCAAGAAAGCCCTCGTATTAACCTGTCTTTACATCGGGGAGGTCCCTGATGCCTCCGCGCTCGCCGACGCAGCATTGACTGGCACTGGGCCGCTACGCTGACCAACTAGAGACTCCCTCGACCCATCTAGAGGACCGATGCTCACCTATAGGCCAACGCGCAACAATGGGCAGTGATTCGGAGACCGGAGACGAAGTAGGGCGACTTCTCCATGTCAGCGGCAACCTGCGGTGGCGACGAGCAAAAGGCCAAATTGCTGGTTGGTAGGGCATGACCGAGCTTAAGGGGAAAGAGACGGCTAGCCTACTTCCTAAGCTACCCGCTAGAGCGAGGAATTGTATGGCGAAGCCACTGGTGCTAGGAGGAAAGGAGGAGCGGTAGCTCAGCACACCATGCGGTCATAGAGAGGGCACACGAGCGAACCCAAGCAAGTTAAGATGGGTGGCTTTGCTCAATGGTGGCAGCAGTACGAGCCTATGTGTACGGACGATGAGACCTCGAGGCTGGGCACGAAGCGCTCGAAATGGCATGGCTAGACCCGAGCAGGGCTCCCCTGCGTTGGCTAGCGAGGGTAAGTGAGGTAGGGAGGCATCCCATCGCCATTGTGACCGAGGCCAACGACTAGACTTGGCGGTAGTGGCATACACCAAGGACACAACGCGGTAGGTGAATAGAAGGGTGGGGTGGACGCCAAGTCGACCGAGCAACGGTAGCCGCAGCCTCGGTTCGGCCGAGCGCACAACATAGCGGGAGCTAGACCGTGGCTAGCCGGGGCCGGCCAACACTAGGGCAAGGCGCTGTGTGGCACCATCTGTGCACACGAGCTAGCCAACGGCCGTGATCCGGCCATGGCGTGAGACCGACGCCCACAGCATCCGTGCATGCGGTGATCGCAGACTTAGGCCAAGCGGCTACGCTCGGTGCTGTGCACGCATTTTAAAGCAAAGCAAAGATGGTTGGTTACCTCGATTGAAACTCAACCAATTTTGCTGACCCATAGCCAACACTGCCAGCCATCTAGCGAAGCAATCGTCACGACCATAGAGCAACCATAGAGGGAGATAAAAGGATGCCAACATGGGCCCATCGCTGGAGTGTCGGTTCACGAACAGAGCACCGACAACATGGTTACAGCACGTTCCAATGAAGTTTGGGGAATTTTTCAGGGAGCAACGCGACACCCAACGCAACTATGACCTACCCCATGCCAAAGAGCTTATTTAGAAGCAACCAACAATGCAAAAATATGAAGCTAGCGTTAAAACATTTTAGTTAGAAATTAAATGCCAAATGACATTGTCCACACTCTTTCTGACTTAGAAAAGACAAGGGTTCAATTGGACTTAACATCCATGAACACTTGTTGCCACAATTTTTAAGAGGTATATACCTTATTAACTTCAATCAAGAATTACTACGTGTGATAGCCCATACTTTACACTAAACCATAGGAACAAAATACTTAAGCACTATTTTACTATTTTACCGAATATAATTCGTCAAAAATGGCATTTTAAACATAAGTTCAAATTCTTGTCGATTCAACGAAAATGCTGATTTTTAGTTTCAGATTCGATTTTTGAGCTCTCAAAAACACTAGTTAACAACATTTGTTTTCACAAATTAAAGTTGTATCTTCAACTACACCACTTGCTTATCATCTTTACTTAAGTACTACACACAAGTTATATTGTATTTTCGTTTATATAAATTATTTTTTGTGTCAAACAATTAAAACGACTTATCCTATTTTTCTCGTTAGGATTTTCCATTAGCACTTTTACACACCAAGTAAGTTAACTTGGATATTTATTTGAGTCCACAAAACTGAGTTACATAGGATTCACTTATCATTTCACGTGCGTTATAAATTTTTAAAACTCGAAAACTTGTTTGGCTAATCCCTCTCGGACCTAAATCTCGGTGTTAAGCAAGCTCGTAACACCATGTGTGTTACAACTTTTAGTCCCGGGTTCCTAATCCCGGTTAAAAAACCGGGACTAAAGGCCTTTTCTAACCGGGATTGATACCACGTTCTATACCAGTGTGAGAGAGAGAGAAAGAAAGAGAAGAATACCCCATGTGTTGCAATGGTACTTCGTTATGGCAAATATCATCATGAGTTATTGTAACACATGTGTCGTAAGTATGTAAACATTTTAGCAGGTTGAGGTGATAATAGAATAAATTATTCTATGGCCAACCACGTATTAGTCTCACCCTACATATGAGAGAGAGAGAGAAGAATACTCTGCGTGTTACAATGGTAGTTTTTTAAAATAAAGTTGTTGCATGTATAAGATAGGTTGTTAAAACCAGGCAAACTAATGAAAGAATGTAATAAAAAAAACTAATGGAATATTAGATCGAATTATAGTAGATGTGATGGCCAAGCAAAAAAGTACGACGTGGATATACCTATGTTGATAGATTGAAAATATTAATTAGGCTTAGTGAAGGATGACGTGGAATTTAGTAGCCATAGGGGGTGACATGGATAGCTTAATACAGAGATTCAAAAGTTAGTGGGTTTGATTTATAGGAGATATAGACTCGTTAGCCAGTATCTCATAGAAATTTATATGCGTGTCGACATGGATGTGTATATGCCCATCTAAAAAGTTAGTATTTTAACCTTCCCCACTCTACCCTTCCTTACCCTATTGTTTTTATCTCTGCTAATATATATGAACATTTGATTGGCTTAAGCACTAGAGTATACCTGTTCATTTCATGAAGAAAAAAAGTGTACCATCTATATGAACATTTGACTATTTTTTTTAGTTGAAAAAGTGCACTAGAATGTTTCCTTGTTCAATCCAACAAAAAATGAGCACCATGGGTTTTTGGAAATATCGGCATGTTCCTTACTCAACCTACCCTGCACTATCATGTGGATTTAGAGTCTGTTTGGCACAATTACAGATTTTAGACCCATGATGGATTTGTAGTTTGTAAACAAAATTAAAGTAATCTAAATATTTATATTTATACTCTCAATTATACACAAAATTATTCATCTAAATACTATTGACGTACCCCAGCTTCAAACTCAATATTTTTTAGAGCTACATATACGTACTAGCTCCAAAAAAATCCATTTTTTTAGTTAGACCTATACAAAAAGGCCTTATTATTAGAAGTTTTGAGTGGGTGGATAAAACATTTACTGTTTATATAACAAAGTTTTTAGCACACATGCTACAGTGCTACCACTAAACATTCAAAAGAGCAACAAATTAACACTCACATATTTAGAAATTAATGGCCTATTTATTAATAGTAATATGAGAAATTGAAACATCTCATTCCAAAAAGAAAACCATGCATATTATTTTTGCAAATTATCTATTAAGTTAAAGAATTGTATCAAATCAAAGTAAAAAAAGTTAAAAAAAACACACAATAAAGAACATAGATACTCACATACAGGCAAGCAACTCACCCCTACAAACATGCACACAAGTCGCCCCTACAAATATATAGACAATCATCACTACTAAAAAATGATTTTAGAGACTTATCTTGATTTTTTTCTCAGATACGGTGGTCATTTTGGCTGCCCCTAGAGAAAGATTGATTTATTTTCCTTTGTTTGTTGCTTTTATATATTAATATATAGCATGATATGCTGTATGAATTTTGCGCTACTGTAAAAATATATAAATCGTCATTTCAAATTAGAGAACCCTGAAACTTATATCCCTGTTTTAAAATTATGTGCAATTTCTTGACTCAGTTATCCTCAATCTAGGCTTTTGCTAGGTTACTAAAAATGGAACTGTATATCTAAAAGTGTTTTATGCAAATTTCCAGTCTAGACATAGTAACTCGTTGTAAGGAAAATAGACCCTAGGCCCATTTATTTTGGATTTTGGTGTTTGATGACCAATACAACCAAATTGGACTAATGAACTTGCAAGTGATTGTTTTGTAGTTCAATAGGGTGCAAGACATGGCTTGGACAAAGTCGACGTGATGATCCGATGATCAACACCATAAGCAAGACCTTAGAAGCACAAGAGAAGACCCAAAATATCAAGCAAAGTCCAAGCATGAAGATAGGAACCAAGCCGTACGCAAGATCGCGAAGAAACGAGCTCACAGTAGTGACCGGACGCTGGTAGCATAGTGACTGGATGCCCGATCAAGAGGCTTGGCGACAGCAGTGACCGGACGCTGGACCGGACGCTAGCGGCAGATCGATCGGACGCATGACAACAGAGTCTGGCCGAGTACAGAGAGGTTCCAGAGCGGCGAAAATGCGACCGGACACGTCCGGTGACATGTGACCGGACGCTGGCAACGTTCGATCAGTGGATCGCGGCTCCAACGGTCGGGACAACCAGACGCGTCCGATCAGGACGACCTCAGCGTCCAGTTAGTAGCAAAAAAGTGGGATTTCATCCCCAACGGCTACTTTCTCAGTGGGGCTTATAAATAAACCCCTCCAACTAGCCATTTGAGGTGAGTGGAGCTGAGGAAACATATCAAGGGTGTTGATACACTATTTTAGTGATCTCCACTTGCATAGTGCTTAGTGATTCATTAGGTGATTAGCGTAGGTGCTTTGTGAAGTGCTTAGATTGATTAGACCACCGCTTATGCGCTTGCCTCTAGGTTTAGGCCTAGTATTTAGTGAGGTTTGCATACCTCTTACCACTCGGTGCTTGCGCGCACTATTGTTGTACATCGGAGGGGCTTGTAGTCTTGCGAGATCACACCAACCGAGTTTGTGGTGTGGTCGCCACCGTGTACCGGAGGGAACAAGGCCCACGGCGTTTCGGCCAGAAACTTGATAGTGAAGACGGCGGTGAGCATCCTGGAGAGGCTTGCCGAAAGGCACGTCGGAGACCCACTTGCGCATGGAGAAGGCCCAAGGCTATCCACAGAGTTACCCGACCAGGAGCTTGGCCCTTACGAGGGATTCCTTGTGAGGGGCTCCAATGAGGACTAGGGAGAAGCCTGCGCGCTTCTTGATATCTCGGTAAAAATACTAGAGTCATCGACGGGAGTTTGCATATCTCTACCTTACTCTTTAGCTTCCGCATTTACATTGATTGTATTACTCCTTTTGCGGTAGAGATAGCAATACACTAGTAAAACCGTAGTTGCATATTTAGATAGTTTGTCTATTACATAGATTTATATGAGATCATGGAGTTCCAGCATGATGGAACACAGAGGTGGTAGCTTAGTTCTACGCCACCCTGTATGTTGAGGAGGATGAGAAGCGCATGCACTAGATGCTTGAGGAACAGTGGTATAGTATTGACTATGATGCTTTCGTCGCCCTGCTTGGTTTTTTAGAGGAGGATCTTCATAGAGACAGGATCCATATAGAGTAGGTACTCCCTCTAGAGCAGCTGGCCTACATGTACCCACCAGGGGGTGAGAGAGGAGTAGTGGGGAAGGTTCTAGGTTTTCACCCTACTTATAGATACCTGGACAAGATGTTTAGAAAGACCATTGATTGCAAGGGTGGAGATAAGGGAAACATTGTAGATTACTCTAGGAACCTGCTCCACAGGATGGCACCCGATGCACGACCTTTCAGCGTCTTTGACTTAATATGGTGCGAGATCAGGAGTGTCGAAGAGAGGCCCCTCAAGGGCTATGGATTTGCTCCGTATATCATGTATATGATTGAGTAGGTGACAGGGCATACATTTGACTATGATAAGATTCACAAGGCCCTAAAGATTGTTGCAAACTTGCCTAAGATTGGGGTACCTCTAGTAGGACCAGGGGGAGCAGCAGTAGCAGTAGAGGCAGATGCACCTGTAGGTGGTGCACCAGCAAGGGAGCTTCCCCTCCACCACATTGTTCTCACTCATGTTCTTCTTCATGCCATGGCAGTCCTCCCTCACCTATCAGTTCCATCTTTGGGATGTGTAGGGAAATTTAGGTTAGGCAGCGAGACATTCAGTCTAGGCAGAGGAAGGAGAGAGAGGCTAGGAGAAAGGACACCAGGACTCTAAAGCAGATAGCTACTAGGCTTGAGCTTGAGCCTCCTAGATCTCCACTATCAAACGATGTAGCCTCAGCTGCTAGTGAGCCAGAGACTGAGGAGCAACAGCAGGCTAGGTACGACAGGTAGTTTGCTGAGTTCTTTCAGTGTTAGTAGGCTCTACAGCAGCCTCAGGAGTAGGCATAGCTACAGCCACATCCTAGTGCCGAAGAGGAGATGGGTTCTGTGTTCTAGCAGGATCTCTTTGGTAGTGGCCCTAGGTATTCTACTAGTGACTATGGCTTTGGTGGTCAGGGGTTCTACGAAGGTCTTGGTGCCCCATGATAGAGCTCTTCTCGCCCACCTAGTGCTCTATGCTCAGATGATGAGGATGATGGCGGAGATGAAGATGGTGATGAGTGATCATAGCTTTCAAAGATAGCTTGCAACCCCCTTGTGCTTAGTATGTCATTGTTGGACCTTTGTGGTGATAGATGACAAAGGGGGAGAGAGACTGATTAAAGCTTTAGGATGTTTGTTTCATTTGCTTATCTTTGTACCTGGAGATATGTACTGCAGCTATAGTTTTTGAGCTTCATTGATGTATCTTGAGTTTAAGATAGATTATATCTTGTGAGAGTTGAGAGTTGAGACTTTGAGCTTTATCTATGTATCTCACGAGACATGATCTTTATTTATATTAGTGGCTTGTGGACTTAAGAAATCTTTGTGATGAGTGCTATGAGTGTGATATATATGATGTATTTCCTTTCATTATCTCATGAGACATGATCTTTATTTATATTAGTGGCTTGTGGACTTGAGAAATCTTTGTGATGAGTGCTATGTGTGTGATATATATGATGTATTTCCTTTCATAAGGATCATGCATGTTTTAGGTTGAAAATGTATGATGTGATGCTTTTATATTTATTCTTGTGTGATATATCATGTCATATGCATCACGGTTTTACTTTGTCATACACACTTGCACCCCACGGGGGCAATGATTTAGGGGGAGTCTCCTCTATGTTTTAGTATGTGCAATTGACATTTGAGGTCATTTTGTAAATTCTAGTCATAAGCACATATTAAGGGGGAGCCTCTCATAAATCATTGAACCCAAAAGCTTAAATGTTTATATCCTTTTGTAAGATTTAATCAAGTTGTCATCAATCACCAAAAAGGGAGAGATTAAAAGTGCATCTAGCCCTTTAGTAGGTTTTGAATGATTGAATGACAACATGATTAAAGGTCTAACCTGTTTGTTAAGTGTGGACATGTAATATGTTATCTCACAGATACTTAATGAAGGCTAAAATGATGTGTTGTTGTATAAACAATCTAGTTCAGGCACAAGACAATAATGCAAATGGAATTAATGCAAAGGCTTATTTATTGTGGGATTTCCATGTACTACGTGAAAGCAAGCTCGGTAAAAATTAATTAATGAGACATGAGGGATTGCATATGAAATGGTCTCATATTTAAAGCTTACTAAATTGAAATGAAAAAGATAACAATACAAATGAATGGATGATTCAACACAAGATGTGACTTGATGGCTTGAGATGGTGAAGATAGCAAGGAAAGGCTTCGAGGTACTAAGCAAGGGTGAAGAGCAAGCGATGGCTTGGCGACCGAAGAACCTAGCTAGGGTAAAGAAGGAGGTACTTGCATTTAGTTGAGGTACTAATCAAGCTATGATGGTCATGTTGATGTGGAGGATCAAATCACTATTGGAGTGTTTGATGGAAGTGACTTGATACATTTGGAATTATTCATATTTGATTAATGGAATCAAGTCACATGCTCAAGCTGGTTATGCTCAAGTAAAAAGATCAATATCGACATGTTGGCACCCTCACTTGATGAAGATTGAGAGACACGACATAAATTCAAAAGAGATCAACTCATGCGGTATAAATTCGTTTTTCCTTTTACCTTGAGTTTAATAGGTATGTCGTACTATTAAGAGGGATGCATCATGTTGATAGATAATTATTCATAAGTGCTCATACCAACCTATGTGAGTTTTGAGTGTTTGAGAGACAAAAGAGCTAACTGGTTTTTTCTGGTCTGGCAATACCAGACGTATCCGGTATTTGCCCAGCCACGGTAAAATACTTATTGTTCTCGGGTTGGTTCGTCGGGAGCCGACGTCTCGCGCTTAACTAACTTGGAGAAGTTCACTATCCTGGACGTGTTTGGTATTCATACCGGACGTGTTCGGTATGGACGGCCAGGGGCCAACAGCTAGTTTTCAAATGCCTCGAGGGTTGGGAGTTCTGACTAAGTCAGGAGTTCCGACAGTCGGGAGTTCTAGCATGCGTCGGGAGTTTTGACACCTCACATACTTTAACTCAGTGGGAGCCCAACGGCTAAGTTTCAAATGAGCTGAGGGTCGGAAGTTCTGACGTAAGTTAGGAGTTCCGACTATTAGGAGTTCCAGCATTCGTTGGGAGTTTCAACACCTCATAACGACACTGTAACTCAGTTATCGTTGGCTCAGTGCAAGCCATACCGGACGTGTCCGGTATGGCAATGGTTAGGAAACGACTAGTTTTTCAAAGGGGCTATAAATAATCTCAAGCCTCCACCTTTGGAGGCTGCTGATTCTGCTGATCCTCTAGCATGTTTTTGAGCTTTGCCAACTCTCCCAAACCCTCTCTTAGTGAGTGTGTGATCCAAATTGCCAAATCAATTAGTGGGTTGAGAGAAATTCAAAATTGAGAGTAAGCCACCACTTGAGCACTTGTGCATATTGTCAATCTTGTGATTCACATTTGTTACTCTTGGACTCTTCGGTCCTAGATGGCTAGGCGTCGCCGGAGAGCACCCGAGAGATTGTGATGTGCCTCAGAAAGTTTGTAACGGTCGATTCCGTCGCCTCGGAATCAACTAGTGGAAGGAGGAAAAGGAGTTGGAAAAGACTTCGGCTAGAGTGACCTTCGTGGTACCCTCTAGGGCTGACCTTCGCTGGGTCGCCTGCAGCACCCTCAATGAAGAGTATGACTCGAACGAGTTCGAACTTCAATAAAATAAATATCGTGTCTCAATTCGTATTTCATTTGATATTTGTGTTGCTCTAGCTCTTGTGTAGGTTACCTATGTGTGACACTATCTTTAGTGGGTGCCTATAGGTTGGATTGAAGTTTGGAATCAAAAGGAGCTAGTTAGGGGTCACACTGCAGAACTCGTGTATACCGGACGTGTCCGGTATAACTACCGGACGTGTCCGATATTGCTTGAGTTCGATCAAACCGGACGTGTCCGGTTCCTATACCGGACATGTTCGGTATTGGTCCCTGCTCTGTTTTAATCTATTCACTGCATTAATCGTTGTGTTGCAGGGTTGTGGCTCCTAGATTTATTTAGTATCTTTTATATACTCTATGGCTAACTTATTGAGGGGTGGTATCACTCTTATTTGGTGTTTTCATTTTAAAAACTTCCTTTACTAATCGTTTTCGTATTTAAAGGTGTTAATTTTCAGAAACACCTATTCACCCCCCTCTAGGCGGCATCCTAGGTCCTTTCAACATTGAGAGAATTCCTTATTTGACACTGGGAAAATGAGTCGTTTCTTTCTTGGCCCTGAAATTTTCTTCGTTCCCTATTTGACATTCACTTCAACTTTCATCCCTAATTTGACACTACCGTCAAATCCGTTAGCTAACGGTGTTAACTGGCTGTTAAAAAGACGTTTTTGCCCCTAGAAAAAAAAGCGGCGAAGCAAATTTGAGAGGAAAAAAAACATGCGCCTTTTTTTTGCAGCTGAACGCATGCATCAGAGACGGGCGCATGTTTTTTCCCTCTCAAATTTGCTTCGCCGCTTTTTTTTCTAGGGGCAAAAATGTCTTTTTAACAGCCAGTTAACACCGTTAGCTAACGAATTTGACGGTAGTGTCAAATTAGGGATGAAAGTTGAAGTGAGTGTCAAATAGAGAACGAATAAAATTTCAGGGCCAAAAAATGAACGACTCATTTTTCCGGTATCAAATAAGGAATTCTCCCTTCAACATTAGGATGCTTAACAACCCTACTTAGTCTCCACTGTGTAACCCCCCAAGAGAGGTAGGAGCTAGATGTTTCCTTTTTTTTTTTGTGCCCGGTGGGGCCAGCCGGACTTACAGGCTTTCCCATACATATAACTTCTTTTCTTTTTTGAGAGGCAGAGCTCTTGCAATGTTTTAAAAAAAGGTTAGTCCTTAGGCCATAGGTTGTAGGCCTTGTCCCTTTCGAAATTGTGCACTTAGCATTTGATGAATAGCTAATCTAGAATTTTGTGCAGATTATCATTGCTAATAATAGAGAACAATGAGTTGCGAAGTACTTTTATTCACGGTACTGTTGATGAGTAGTTTTGCAAGTGAGCCCTAGCTCATCTCTGGATAGTTCCATCCCGAGGACCATGGTATGTGATAGAGTGATGGCCTGTGGCTCTTTATGATGGATGTATCTTAGACATAAACAGTCTATGTACTAGCGCCCTTTATGGAGCATACCAGCCCTTTGTATTTTGTATTATATATCACACTTGAATTAGGCTGTTGACATTTTATCAGCCTTAAGCCCATTTGTATTTTCCTAATTGTATCGACAAGATCAATGTTTTTTGGGGGTACAACCTTTACATGCATCACTATTTGTATGTGAAAGTCTGTAGGAAAGCTTAGAACTATGATGTTACAAATTACCATCCTAAGATACTTGAATATACATCATGCGTACAATGTTGATATCAGCATATAGATATAGTGCATGGAAGTGCATGGAGTGCAGTTCCTTGATGCTTGATATAGAAAGCACATAGGAGTACGTGACTGTACATGGATGTTATTTACACGATGATTTCTCTATATATAATAATGTAAGCATGATCTATGAAAAATGATTAATATTGACCGTCAGCCTCAAACTTGTCCTGTTCACTGCTTTTTCTAGCATCCCCTCACTGCTTTTTCTATCATGCTCACCGCCTTTTCTAGCATATGCATTAACTGAACCCTTATTCAGATTGGAATAAAGTCTTTACTAACATGTCTGTTGAAGAGGCAAACACGGAAATAATATTACACTAAACATAAACATATATCTTACAGAGAAAGCACCCAATAAAGCATAAGGTATTTCTTTAACTTTGAAAATTTGATAAACTCTGCTAGTTGTCAGCACGATGTACATAAGCATGCATTTGCTTCAGACTATGTTATCTGAAGGCAATAGGTTACAATCAACTGTTGAAAATAGGCCATGGTTGTAAGATGAGAGTTCACCTGCAGTTGCATAATGTGAGAAGATGTGTCAGCATTTAATTCTGAATACCCTCATGATCATGGAGAAGTGCAAGTATAACTATTTATTGTACAAGTCCAAAAGTAGATACTAAGGAAAAAAGATAATCCACCCAGGGAGATAACCACTCAGAGCAACATTCAAATGAAAGAATCACTAAACAAAACAAATTATGAAAAATATCAGCTTGTTTTCATTCATATTCAAGTATTTCTAGAGGTATTCAATTAAAGAAAACTTATAGCCATGTTATTGACCCTTCTGTCACCTCGGCATGTAAAAATTGCAAGTTATGATTCATGTGTTGTAAAAGACGAGTTTAACTGTAGCTGAGCCCCATGCTCCTTTATCATGCCAATCATTCTTTAGGGTTGGTTGAATTCTCATCTTTACAAACAAGGCCAAAAGGGCTAGCAACCATGAAAGCTCCATCATCTCGCACTTGCTTATCGTCACCCCATACTAGCTCTATGTATTAAATATGTGAAGCTAGACTACCTATCAAGAATTTCTTATTTACTGATTTTTTTTAGACTATCACATATTTGATTACTCTCCCATGCTAGTTGTAATCACTGCTACCTGAACTGATTAGAAAAGCAAATAGGTAAGAAGCAGCAGGATCAGTTTGTTGACATTCCCAGATTAACCATTCTTGACAGACGCACCATGCATCATCACAGTGACTATCAAAGAGGTTTGGCTAGAAGTAATGCAAACAAGATCACAGGCACAGTCCAGACAAGCATTTATTTATGGCATACACATGGAGAATTGGAGACAAGGATGTGCCGTTTACCTCATGGGCATTTCGTCGAATACCACATGGGCCCTATCGTGTTAACGTCCAGTCCGTAGTCCAAGATGGTGGTGGGTGCTGCCGGAGAACCTTAACGCCGATGTAGGTGGCCAGGTACTCCCTCGTCAAAGCTCCGTCGCACACCGCACACAGGGGGCACGTCCTCTACGGCTCTACCTTGGCTCCTTGGACGCGCCGCGGACACCACCGCGACATATAGCTGCGGCACTGAGAAGCGTCGTCCCCGAGCCAGGCGAGGTGGCAACGCCTCCGCGAGGGCCCAGATCCGCCCCTGCCGATGGCCACGCGTACCTAGTCCACGCCTTCTCCGTGTCTTTGTGGACTCTCTGCTGTGCGCCTGGCCGGCGGCGACGGAGCCCGCACGCGCCAGGCCAGCGGCGGAGCAGGCCCGGGGGGACAGCAGGGAAGACTGAAGAGGAGGGTAAGGCAGGCGGACGGAAGTACCGGCGGCGGTGCAGACCGTGCAGGAGGTGGTGGCTCTACGACGAACGGTTCATGTGCGGCGGTGCAGACCGTGCAGGAGTCAGCGTTTCGTCGAGCCGGGCCTGAGGGAAGAAGGCTCTAGAAAAGTGCAAGCTCATTTGCCTGCAGTTGGATGGTCCGATCATGATCTGACAGCCGAGAAATTGGAGGCGACGTGGCCCAATCCCTGGCCGGAGCTTGGTCCTGATTTCGTCGTATAGAGATATAGCCTGTTCGCTTGGAGGAATTCTAGAGGAATTTGGATGGTTTAGAGGAATGCTGGAGGAATTTGTGAAAAAAAAATTATTTCGAATAAAAAAAGAAGCGGATCAAGTCGGATTTAAGGGCACGCGAACGGGGCCCATAGATTTTGATATGTGGCGATGTGTATGCGTGAGCCATAATTAAATCTTGTGTTGCGTGAACTCGAAAAGCTTATGATGTGCACTTGAATCTCTACTGCAATATCCTATGAGCATGGCTAATATAGGAAGCTCCGGTTTCCCTCAAAAAAAGATCCTATGAGCCGTTATATATATATGGCCTGCAGCTTTCTGTAATTTTTTTTTGCTTGTGAGACATTCTTATGATGTGTTAATTACTGTCACAATTAATCCTCTCAATAGCATCTCGAAAATAGTTTTTTTTTTAAAAAAATCATTGTCTAAATCTTTATTGAGAGAGCCATCGTAATAAAAATCGCTGCATCACGATCCTATAACTCGACTTCTCTATATCTTATTTGGAATATAGATAAGTAGAAAACTCAGTTCTCTATTTTAGAGGATGAGAAATCAAGAATACAGGACGATATAATATTTAAAGATCTAGTTGAAAAAAAAACTACTGAGGCAGATTTTTTCACTAAAATATTTTTTTATCAATATGAAAAACTCCATTTGCTCTAATTTTGGCGGTACCTCACATTCGTCATGCGTGCTGCGTGCAGGTGCACGAGGCTACATGCGGCAGTACCGTTGGATTTGAGAAGATCACGAGACCAACGGCGGAGGAGAAACCGTCATTCGGATAGCACGAGCGCACCTGCCGGCCGGCGAAACCCAGCCGCATACTCGCGCCCGTTCTCGCCGCGCACGATGATGCTTCGTCTCCCCACCCTCACCGCCCTTAAACCCTCAACCCCCACCGTCAGCTCGAACCCTGTCGGCTGCAGCCATGGCCGCCGCCGCAAGCTCATCTTCGCCTCATCCGCTCCTCCGCCGTCTTCTTCGGCTTCACGGCCTCCGAAGCCGACGTCGAACCCGGAACCACCGAAGCCCACACATGAGGCCCGCATCCGGAACCCGGATGACTCCACCGAGGCGGGGTTCCCCACGACCAAACCCCGGAAGCCGCGCCGTGGGCGCCGTGGCGAGGCGGCAGCCGTGGAGGACTTCGTCCGCGGCCGCCTCGAGCAGGTCTTCGCCTCCATCCGGGAGCGCAACCCCGACGTCCTCGAGGGCAAAGGCGACATCCTGAAGCCGAAAGCCGACGAGGAGCAAGTACCAGACGAGGAGAGGGAGGGAGAGGGAGAACAGAAGCCTGTGGTGGAAGAGGAGGACCCGAGCTGGCCGCTGGATGCCGATGTCGGGTGGGGGATCCGGGCGTCAGAGTACTTCGACAAGCACTCGATCAGAAATGTCACGGTGGACGGGGTGGAGATCGATTGGGAAGGGGAGGTCGACGAGGGGTGGGTCAAGGAAATCAATTGCTTGGAGTGGGAGAGCTTCGCATTCCACCCCAGCCCCTTAGTCGTCCTAGTCTTCGAGCGCTACAACAGGTAAAAATCATCCATCCCTGTCTAATTTGATTCGTAAACTGTTGGCATTATGCTTGGAGCAGGCTGTGTGTAATTCAATCACCATTTAAGCTTTGCATTTGTAAATGCGGATGTCTGTAAAGTGCGAATCAAACGAGCCTAGAAAATTCAGAACTGCCCTGGTACTGACAAATAAACGGCAAAACGGGTTTCACTTTCTGGAATTCCTTACGATGCTTGGAGTGAAATTTATTAGTTTATTTGCAGGAGGGTTTGATTGTATAGTATTGAACCCTGCATGATGTTGTGGTTTGCAGGGCTGCTGACAATTGGAAGTTTCTTCAAGAATTGGAAAAGGCTGCTAAGGTATACTGGAATGCTAAAGATCGCTTACCTCCTCGGGTAAGTTTGAATATCATCTTTTGATTATTTGGCCGGGTTACTCTGGTCTTTGTGCTGGTCCTAAGTTTTGATTTGTTTAACAGACAGTCAAAGTTGATATAAATATTGAGAGAGATTTGGCATATGCACTTCAAGTAAGAGAATGTCCGCAGTTATTGTTCCTTAGGGGAAATAAGATCTTATACAGAGAAAAAGGTATGTCAAACTAACACCCTAACCTATCCACCCCTTATATTTGTTAATAGTTCGAATTGTCCTTGTGAGAATTCGGTAAAATTTTACTGAGGGTTACCTTTCTTCTTACGGGAAATTAATTGGGAAACAAAATAGAGAAGTAGAGGTGAGACCTACTTATCATTGTGACATTTGAGAGGAAGAGAAAACTCCAGTTAGAAGTTTGGAGAGAAAAGGAGATGTATGACTTGATCCTCTCCACAATGGAGCAAAGGATGCATTTCCAGCCCAATTTATGCGCCCATGTGGCCCATAAGGGTGAGCTCCTAAACAGGGTTCATTGGAGGTCCTCCTCCATTTTCTTCTATCTCTGAAGGTCTTGTCTCCATGCTGAAAGGTCCATCCAGTTCTGTTCAAGCCCCAGCATCACTGCACTAGCAACATCACCGTGCAGTGCTGATCAAGGGAGCACCTTTTTGTTTAAAAGGAAAAATACTAGAGGAAATTCCTACTGTTGTAAAAAAACATATAAATATATAAATAGAGGTGAAAAACTGTTACACAATTGAAGAAAAGAAAAGTATCTATACAGGAAGCATAGGGCTGAAACAACTACAACCTACAAAAAGGGAGGAAATTCAAGAACAAAAGGACAATTCTAAAGGCCCTTCAATCCTGTGTAACTGCAGTGAAACTTTGGGCGTGTTTGGTTCTGGCTTCTGCGCCCAGGTAGGTTTGCCTGCCAGGCAACAATCCTAGGCCGTCGGATTTGGTCACCTGGCGGCTAGGATTGCTGCCTGGCAGGCAAGCTGCCTGCCAGGTCATGCACCAAACAGACCCGAGAAATCCTGTCTTGCAGCCTTGAAAGTAAGGAGGAGTTCGCTGAAAAATGAGAGCTTCTTTTCTTCCAATCCAAATGATCCATGCTGCTATGCAAAAGACTTCTATGAAGAAAGTTGCATGAAACTCATGCTTGGCTTTCTGCGCCATTTTAGGGGAGCACCTCTCAACATATTCACCCTCTAGCGGCACTACTTGTGTGTCCTGATTAGTTGCTCTACCAGTACAGTGTTGTGGACAAATGTTAGTGAATTTGATTTGGTTGGATTGATTTGCATTGATTCCAATCTAGTTGGCTTGTGATCTGCTTTCTTTGTTGGTGTGACCAGTTCTGATTGCTCTTCTCTGAGATGTGTGGACTTGGCCAGCACGTGCGTCCTATCTCCCGGTCCTCAACCTTGTCAGATGTCTTGTTTCAGATTGTAGGAAAATGGTGTCCTATCTCCGGGAACAGATGTTGGGAACTTACTGCATCCATGGGGATGTATTTGTTGAGACAGCAAGTTATCTCACTTGACCACTCGACAACTTTTTGTGCCTTTGCACTGTCAGGCTAATCACAATTCTGCCTTATTTAATCACTGCTACTGTTCTGATTTACCAATAATATGCATTATGTACTAGTTGGTGTACACTAGTTCACAGTGCAACATCGTTGATAAGCAAAAGGATGGAGTCTAGTCTCAGTCAAAGTCAGCGAATGGTGAAGCACGAGAAGTCAATAATCACTATCCAAGAGAACAATTACACCCCCATTGTAGCTGGAGGATCCCAGTATTTTATCCTGGAGATACAACACCTCTCTTCTGCTCTGTGGCAGCCTGGCAGGCATCTGACAAGGTTGATACCTAGGCGATGTAGCACAACACCACCGTGGATACACAATGACCAGCCTAATGCATACACCTTAAGAGGAGCAGTGATCAATTCAATCTGTGCAAGGTCACACTGATGCACAAAACAGTCAGCGATCGAAATGATGATGAGAAGTTTAGAACCAACACACAGGACCAATCCAACCCAGTTGAAATCCACCAAACATCAGTCCTTGACATTGAACAGATGCAAGCCAATAGCTCTGCATGGGCTGAAATACTAGTGCTTGGATGGACACTGTTTTGGGCTTCTGGCGCATCCTGCTGGAGCAGCACTCATCTGGATGAAGGTTACTTGGCAGACACCTTGAGATACAGAGAAGAGTCGAAGGACTCAGATGGGGATGGTTTTCTTCTGTGCTTGATTAGGCAGAGGAGCTTTTCACATAGCGGGCGTGACGGGCATGGATATAATCCTTGTTTCTCTAACTCCCTCCATGCCATCTCCAGAGCTATCCTCTAGGTTCGTTTGGTAGGGACCCAGTTTCTTTAAAAACAGTTTTTTTTTTTTGTTACAAATTCTCCGTGAAATGTTTCTTTGGTAGGGTTTTTGTTTCTTGGAAAATCGTTTGGCTAACTGGTTCTTGGAGTAATTTATCCTGTACTTGCAATGTAAAAAGGTGAAACATTTCAGCCGGTTTCTGTTTTGATACACCTAGATGTGGATCCTTTGGCAGCGTTTTTTGTTGTTTCTACCAGCCAAACAGGCCCTTCCTCTCCTATGTCAAGATTACAACTAGGCCCCTTCATTTATTTCTCTATTTTGTTCCCAATTTATTTTCCATGAAAAGTCCTCAAAAACAGGAAACTTTACTAAATTTTCACAAGGAAAATTTCAATAACTTTGGCATTATAAAATTCCAATACTGTTTAAAGTAAGGTGGTGATTAATAAATTGCCACCTTTTGCTATCCTTGCAGTTTCAGTTGCCAAGAGTTCTACTAATAAGTCACAACGTGATTGTCTTTCACATATTTCAACAGAGATAAGGACTGCAGATGAGCTGGTTCAAATGATTGCCCATTTCTACTACAACGCAAAGAGGCCTTCTTGCGTTAATCCTGAAGCTGTTGCTTCTTTCTAGTTCTTGTATAGAATTGTTGACATAGTGTCTTTATCCTCAGCCGGTGGGTTGGTGCTAGTTTTTACTGGTAAGCATTTAATCCGAAAGTTTACTCTATTGCCGATTGTAAACAGCAATAGTACCGGTTATTCATCTATTTAGCATCTGACTCTGTATTTATCTGATGCAGGAGGAAGAAGCTCCCTTATTCAATCATTTACCAGGACATGGTGCTCGGATCGTGTGGAATTGATATACCTAAAAGAAAACCAAGAAAAAACATCTCAATGCTGGTTGGGAAGGTGTGAACTAAATCATGTATCATTCTGATAAGTAGTATAGTCTAACAAAATATAACTCAGCGAGAGTGCTTAGTTCATTTTATCCGTAGCTATATTTGATGATTACAAAGTTGACTGCAAACTGTGATATGCGTACAAGTTGGCTGCAAACTGTGAGATGGAGCAAAACTTACTTCGGCTCCCTCTTGTAGTGAGAGCAAAATATCGGCGGGCCTTGAAACTGGAATTGTATTCGGACGAAGAGCTGATTAATCCGTGTACTACTGTTTAGTTTGCTGTTCCAGGTTACGCCAAATGCTACTTTTGTTTATTTTCTAAGCTGAATAATATGATGAGTGAGGAACAGTAGATGTTTTCCTGCATAGTAATACACACCACAACAATAACATCAACATGTAAGGCACACTGCAATTGCATGATATTTTTTTTCACCAACACACTGCGCTGCGTATAGCAAAGGCAGCCAATCGACCGTCCCCTTAAATAATGAGCTACTCTCTCCCAAGAAAGCAGAACAAACGACTGTTTTTAGACTATACAGTACAGTGCAGTTTCGTGTCCTTCCAACAGTCTCCCAACTCTGAAACCAGCAAATCAAATCAGGCGCACGATATAGACGATGAAGACGACGACGCGACGCACAACGCCGGTGCCGCGGCCACCTCTGCGCCTCTAGCGCACAGAAGCTGAGCGATGGCCTCGTACCCCATGGCCTCCGCCATCTCGAGCGGCGTGGCGCCGCGCCTGGTCCTGGCGTTGACGTCGGCGCCTATGTCGAGCAGCAGCTCCACGGCCTCGGCGTGGCCGCCCTCGACGGCGAGATGCAGCGGCCTGTGGCCTTCCACGTCCTCGCACTCGACGTCCATGCAGCCCGATCCGGCGAGCAGGGCGATCGCGTCGCAGTGGCCCTTGATCGCCGCCAGGTGGAGCGCCGTGAGGCCGTACTGGTCGCGCCCGCGGATGCCCGCGCGCTTGCTGAGCAGGGACTCGAGGCTCCCGAGGTCGCCTCGCCTCGCCGCCGTCATCACCAGCTCCCACCGTTCCAGGACGTCCACCACTTCTTGCTGCACCCAGCAAAACAAACACCGCCGTTACACTAATGGACAAGAATGACCTTGCATTAGCTAATACTATCGCTCGTCCTACTCGACCCGTTCCTGTCATGATTCACGAGCACAACTACGCGGCTCGCATAAGCCAAAAGTTGCGTGCAGCCTGAAGCTGGACCATGGCGTGATTCCTTGTGTCTCTTCTCGACCCGTTCTGTTCGTTAGTGACAGATTAGTATATGCGGTTTACCGTAAGGGTTGTTTGTACATGGCAAATGAATCTGTGTCCGGTTAAAGAAGCAGCATCCGGAGTCGATGCGCGAGTGTTGTTGGTACAGGACAGTAAGAAGGACAAGCAGGTAGATTCGAAGTGGATCGCTTACGTATCCCTTCTCGCGCGCCACGTCCAGCGGAGTCCTCCCGCGCGCGTCGACCGCCGACGTGTCGGCGCCCATGTCCACCAGCACGGCCACCGCCTCGGCCTCGCCGGCCGCGGCCGCCGCGTGCAGAACCGTCCTCCCTTCGCGGTCACGCGCGGCCAGCGCGTCGGGCCCCAGCCGCCTAACCTCGCCGCAGTCCCCCCTCGCGGCCGCCGCGTGCGGCGGCGCCCACTGCTGCTCGGCGTCGGGCGCGGCGGCCTGTTGCTGCTCCAGGAACGGCAGCAGGTGCGGCTGCCGGCGCAGGATGAGGCGCACGGCCGCGGCGTCCCCGGCGTCCGCGGCGAGGCGGAGCAGGTACGGCCCGCCGAAGAACACGCGGAGGCGGACGGCGCTGACTCCGCCGCTGGTGTCGTCGTTGCTGCCGCCCACGGCGGAGTCGAGGTGCGCCGCGGAGAGCGAGGAGAGGACGAGGAAGCGGTCGGCGCGGGAGCGCGGGAAGGACGGCGGCGCGTGCGGCTGGGGGCGGAGCACGACGCGGAGGGACGCCGAGGAGAGCGGCGGCACGGCGCCGCGCGGCGGGCTGACGAGGAACTTGAGCGGGGAGGAGGTCTGGACCTTGAAGGCGACGGGGAGGGACGGGTGCAGGGAGCGGAGGCGGAGGTCGGCGCGGCACTTGGCGTTGGGCTTGAAGTCGATCACCACCTCGTCCTCCTCCACCTCCAGGAGACGACGCTCAGGAGCTGGCGCGGAGGAGGCTGCTTCCGCCGCGGCCATTTCTTGGAAGGGGAACTCGCTAGCTGCACGAGAGTGTATAGTATGGAAGGAGTGCCCGGGGCAGTGGAATGCAGCATAGCTACCTAGGCCGACGCACGCAGGCTGTTGGATGGGCAAGGAAGGAATGTTGTTGATCTTCTGTGCCACTGCGATGGCGTGACCGCGTGAGCATTGAGCAGACCACATCATACGCCCATGCACCGCCGCCCCGGTAGGCAACTTCGATGACCACAGCTCTGGCTCTGCACATAAGTCCGTGCGGATTCCCTGGATGGCTGGATCCGTTGTGGCCCTCGATTGCATGATAAACAAGGGGACCATTGGGGAATGATGGAGCAGGGCTACGCCTACGATCGAGGTCGAGCAGGCCCGGTACGAGCGCGCACGGTACACGTCCCATTCGGAACGGGTGGCGAGTCACGCACGCCGGCCAGGTGAAGAAGCAGCCAGCGCCCTCGTGAAAGGCCTCCAGGCCCCCACGGGCCACTTCCTCGCGGCTCACGCGATCTCGCTCGGCCTGCGTCGCCGCCGCGGCAGGGCAGCCATGTGCCGACGCCCTCCCCTCAAATTGCCGTTTGTCGCGCACGAATCGGCACAAAAGCGTCTGCGTGCTTCCAGCGTCTCGCATATACGCGCCTGCCCGCAGGCCCCGGTCGGGGGTAGAAAAAAAAAATATTCTCTCTCTTGCGTCTCCTGCCGCTACGCTACAACCTCTGACCCCTCGTTTTTATGCGTCGTACGTCATGTGTGGAAGCGTTAGAATGGACTCGCCTCCATGAAATGCTTGGGTAACTCAACGTATACAGGGGCACAGACGACTGACGGACTGAGACCCAAATTGGCATATTCCGCAGCATATATATGACAGAGAGTTACAGGATAGAAATCTGAGCGTGTCATGACCATATCTGTATTCTCGGATCCATGAGATCCGGCTCACGCTGACACAACTTCTATGGATGAAATCTGTTTTTCTCTCTCATCTCCTCCTCTCTCACTGACACAAAAGGAGCTGTTGGAGCCAAAATTTTTAGCTTCACTAGCTCATATTAGCTCTGTGAGAGGGGGAGGGGGAAGAGAGAAATTCAGCATCAATGAATAGTGCGCTACAGTAAATTATCAGCGAGAGTTGGAGCTGCTGGAAGCTCTACAAAGAGGCCTTTAGAATAGAACCGATCCCCTCGTTATCTCCTGGATACTACTAATCGTCGCATGCGAGACGCTTTGACAACCACCAATCGTTGTCCACTATACCAAGTTGCTAGGGCTTTGTCTGGCGTAGTACTGAAACTTCTTCACCTTTGAGTAATGTCACTGACCACTGATAGCCAAAACAGCGTTTGTAGTCCAACGGTTAGGATATTTGCCTTCCAAGCAATAGACCCGGGTTCGACTCCCGGCAAACGCAGTTTTGCTTTATTTTTGCTTAGCTAACTTTAGCTAACTTGATTTAAGATGCATTCCGTAATGTGTAGATAAAGCAGTATAATCTCAACCGGTTCAAAAATAAACTCAAGTTTTACTAGTACTTTTTTACTGTTCTGTCGCATCAGGTTCAGACTCTTTTTTTTTTTTTTTTTTTTGAGAAAGCATCAGGCTCAGACTTCAGACCGGTGGGTAGGTATCGATGCTGTGGCGTATTTGATTTTCAGGCCTAGTTTAGCTTGGGCCGATCCATCCCAGTACCGCAAATGGGCCTATGACCTGTGGTCCGAACCCGAACTTCTGCAAATTGAACGGAGCAGTCGCCCTGTTGTTACGAGATGTCCCATTCTTCCTCCAAAAAGAAAACATAAATGTTACTTTTAACATAGAAACTGAAAGTCAAATTATACTGAATCAAAAAAGGTATGTAATGCTACAAGGACAGAGGCTCAGCGGCTCGAACCTAGGTGCTGTTTAGTTCCTCTCATTTTGTAAAATTTTTCAAGATTTTCTGTCACATCGAATTTTTAGATGCATGTATGAAGCATTAAATATAAATAAAAAATAAAACTAATTACACAGTTTAGACGAAATTCACGAGACGAATCTTTTAAGCCTAATTAGACTATGATTGAACACTAATTATCAAATAACAACGAAAATGCTACGATACCATTTCGCTAAAAATTTCGCCAACTAAACAAGGTCCTACCAGCATTGGCACCAGCCTTGAATCAAAAGCAATCCTGACCAGCATGCTACATGTACTTGGTTTGGTACTTTGGATCTGGCAACTGAGATGCGAACTAACGCGTCAGGATTCAGCGTCCTCCCTCCGTATAATTCACCTTCTCTCTATTAGGTGGACGCCTTCGCTCTACTTTTTTTTTTAGCTAAACAGGCAGCGGCGAATCTAGACTAAACTGCTGTCGGGGTCGCACAGATTCATGAACTCAATTTGATGGGGTCGTAGCTGGCCAGAATACGCGGGGTTCCACTGATTCGTACAAAGTTATCGGGGTCGCATGACCCCGACAACTTTGCACTGGCTTCGCCGCTGTAAACAGGTGTACCTCCACAAACTCCGGTCCATGAAAAAAGATGTAATTGTGAGAGTACCTGAAATAATGCTATAGAAACTTTAGTTTTTTACGAAGCTGCTCCACGATGGAGCACGTGGCTCATAGTTTAGACCCACTAATATTAATAGTTAGCGGTTAAAATTAGTGCCAGTGGATCTAAACACATTAATAATAGACTAACTACCTATTAGCTAGAGCTCTGCTTACTAGTTTTATTAGCAGGTTTAGGTTCCATAGATGCTTAATAGGTATTAATATACGTCATGTTCATTTGGGCTGGTTTGACTTATAAGCCATGACTGAAAATATTGTTGGCTGGTTTGGTATGAGAGAAAAATATTATTCGTTGACTGATAAGTCATGATTTATAAGCCAAATACGACCAAGTGAACAGGCTGGCAGTGGATTGCAACTAACAGGTCCTAAAATAAACGCGTTACGGCACAACAGAACTCGTGTGTAAAAAAAGTGCAAGACACGAGCACCACTCGTGCTGGCATTGTAATGCGTAAACTGTATCCGCTCGACAATTTTCTCACTGCTAACTGCTGAGTGCTCCTCGACTGATCGAGCCGACCAACCGATGCTCCGCGCGAGATTAGGTCATCCGAGTCGGTGGCGTTGGCAGCAGTACAGGACGTCAGCACATGCACCAGGTTCACGGCGAAGAGATGAGGTGAGGTCCAAGTCCAAGACTCCAGGCAGCCTTTGCAGCGTGCAGCCTTTCCACTTTTGGGGCACCCACCGTCACGTGGGCGGAGCATGCGGCATGTTCTTGTTTGACATGTTGCTCGATGCTCATGGCGGACCGGCTGGACCAGCAATAGCCCGGCTAGTACTATTAGAGAGTGCGTGCTGTCTGCAGTGCCATTGCTGAACAGTCGGCGGTCACTGGTCAATGCAACTTCTAGTACTAGTAGCTCCTGGATCGAGCACTAAGCGCGCCTTCCAACCGCCTAATTAAACTCTTGTCCGGAGGTGAAATCGGCAAGATCATCCCTGTTGTTTGCGCGTCAAAGTTGAGACCTTGGAAGTTGGTTGCACGCCAGATGCCGCCCGCCGGCACGAACGGGCGGTGGAATTCGTCCCTGCTGTTGGTTGCCATCACCCTCCACCCCACCCTCCTCAGTCCTCTCCGTTCGTCACCCGTTGCTGGGAAGCATTGCATTGCCCTCCAACGTACAGTGGCAGTTCGGTAGTCGCCAGCTGACAGCCCAGCCGTTGCAGAGGCGGTTCAGGGGAGCCGTAGTAGATCCAGACAGAACAGGCAACGAATTCGATCTGGAAAACTGCCTGTGCACCAGCACGCATGCCCCTGTTGCGCGGTTGATTGTCCTGTCGCACGTACAGTACGCGGTGGCGGAGACACGCAATAATTCCACAGCGCCAAGCCAATCAGACTCGTATGCTTACTGGGAAAGCCAACATGTCATGAGTTACTGTCCTACCCATTGAGTCGAGTACCCTCTACCCTGCGTGAGCAACCAAAGCATGTCATACTGCTCGTAGAAAGGTGCTGCAGCTACAATGTAACCCTAAAAAGAAGAGGCTACAGGGTAACATTTACAAATTTGGAGCCTTTTCATCATTGTATACAAGAACTACTAATGATATGCAAGCTATCAAGACACGTCTTCAGAAATGGAGCTGACAAGACTTTTACAACACTCGTCACTGATAACAACCTTAGTCTTGTGATTACGTTTTGATCCACACACACACACTTCCAGGCTAAACAATTTGTTTGCTTGTTAGTTTCAGACAGGGTTTATCAGCCAGCCAATAGTGTTCTTCTCTCACAAGAAACCAGTATGAACCGGACTTATCAGCACAGAAACCAACCAGCTAACAGGGTCTTTAATGCCAATCACACAGATAAGGTGACCCACGAGCACCGGGACAGTGTGGTGGGGTTCGGACTGAAATATTGAATGGACGGAGGGGAGGACGAAGCTAAGCTCACATGTTTGCCATTAAGAAACAGCAGGGGTACACTCATCAGTCACTCTCTGTATAGATAGAACAAGAGAGAGAAGACACGCACACGCTGGGCCATGCTTTCTGTGAATCAGCACCGGCCACCGCGTCCAACCGCTGAGGGCCGGCGGAGCCCTCCTCTCCCTCTCCCGCTCTCCCGTATTCACCTTGCGAGCACTCCATTTCCATGAAACTTGCACATGCTATGTTAGGGGTGTGACAGGGCCCATCATCTTTTGGTTATGATGTTTGACAAATACTCTAGATCGCAGTCATGCTTAGGTGACGCAACTCTATTGTTTATATTATTTTATGCATCATTGATCAACTTCTTTTCGTGTAAATTTCTCCTCCAGCTTCTGCAAATCCCGGCCGATGTGTACAAAGTTTATTTATAAAAGCACCTGTTTTTCCATCCTATATCAAGTTACACAGTCTATGTGATGATTAGTGAAGCAACGCATTTTTTTTAAATACTTGATGATTTATTTAGTTTTATATTAGGCGACACATGTTTCGTGCTCAAGTAATGAATTCAAGATTGAAAGAAAAGGGTAGCAGAACCCAAATTAATTAAGAGGGGGAAAGCAAATCGATCCAAGCGTTTACCTCAGTACTACCTCTACCCTAGAAATGATACAATTCTAGTTTTAGTCCAAGTCAAACTATCTTACTTTTGTCTAAGTTTATAGAAAAATAATTTCGATATTTATAATTGTAAATAAATATACTATGGAAACATATTTCATGGTGAATCTAATGATAGGTATTTACTTATAATAAATATTGTTACCTTTTACATAAATTTGATCAAACTTAAAGAGAGTTTAACTTAACACTATGCTAGAATTGTACCTTTCTAGGATGGAGGAGGTAATTTATTAGGCTCCAAGCCTTCAAGCTATGCCAGCTTTGGGTTGGTCCTTACCCTTTGAGGGATAGGGGGGGGGGGGGGGGGGGTTCATATTTGTTATATATTTAATTTTTAAAAAATGAAACAC
The DNA here is from genome assembly GCF_019320115.1 of Miscanthus floridulus. Lineage (NCBI taxonomy): Eukaryota > Viridiplantae > Streptophyta > Magnoliopsida > Poales > Poaceae > Miscanthus > Miscanthus floridulus. The sequence continues at coordinate 125,603,299 of NC_089584.1, forward strand.
AATTGTACAAGTGATCTAGCCACTCCAAATTTTGAGATTGTATTCTTATTTGCATCATTATTAACCAATGCAAATACATGAATAAAGGAACCCTTGCAAGCTTGAATTGAACAACCTTTGTAATGTGGAGCATATATATGACCATTTCAAATTCACCAAATACCGCAACTAATGATAAGAGTATGTTTGGAATCATTAGTAATAATAATTAGCACCTGGAATTGGCATGTGATGATCTAAACATACCCAGTAATAGAGTTGCTAACTATTAGCTAAGGGGGCTGCTAACGGTTAGTTCATTAACTGGTAGAGGGGTGTTAATAGTCCATTTATACCTCCAAGGCTCCAACCAATTATCCAACCACCCTGAATCAAACACAGTTCTTACTAATAGTGTACTAGTAACTAGCTAGCTAATAGATAAATAAAAGTAGCTAATAAAAATATGGCTAATAGAGAAAAACAGGTTATAGCAAGGTGTATTATTGGTTATTGACGTAAATGCCCTTATTAGCTGCTATTAGCTGGTTAGAGACATCTAATGGATTATTGCTAGTTGGGTACTTGGGTTGTCGTTTTTTTATCAGCTCAACATTAGCAGCTTATCTAACAGTGTTAGCTAATCCAAATATGTTGAACTATTTACACTAATAGGTCTAAATATAGGGCCTGTTTGGTTCCTTCCCCTCCTCCTAAAATTCCTGTCGCATCGAATGTTTGGACACATGCATAGAGTATTAAATATAGACGAATTACGAAACTAATTGCACAACTTGCGACTAATTTGCGAGATGAATCTTTTAAGCCTAATTTGTCCATGATTTGACAACGTGGTGCTACAGTAAACATGTGCTAATGATATATTACTTAGGCTTAAAAATTTCGTCTCGGAAATTAGCCTCCATCTATGTAATTAGTTTTGTAATTAATTTATATTTAATGCTCCTTATTAGCCTCTAAACATTTGATGTGACATAAATTTTAGGAGCGACTAAAGAACCAAACACCCCATAGTATAACATCCACAAACAAAAGTCCAGCTATAGACTGAAAGACTTAGGGACCTGAGAGGTTAGTCCTGTCCTTGATGTCCTTTACCACGGTACTCTACTCTTGCCAAACTTAAAGGAGAAAATATGTTTCTTTATACAATGTTGCATATACCTTAAGGATCCTCTAGGCCAAACAATTCAACAAGTTGAAGCAAAAGTCAACTCGAAGATATAGGGTACCCAATGCCCCATGTGTACTTAGGTGAAGAAGTATCCTTAACGGCTTAACCTGCTTGCATACGTACTAGGGAAAAACCTTCAACATCCTTTCCAGGTGAATGGAAAATTAAAAAAAAAGCTGCAAGGGCTAAAAAGGAAGAATGCTCTCCCCTTCAAATTCCAAACCAGGGCCTGTTTAGTTGCACCCTAAACGTTAAATTTTTTAAGATTCTCCGTCACATCAAATCTTTGGACGCATGCATGAAGCATTAAATATAAATAAAAAATAAAACTAATTACATAGTTTAGACGAAATCCACGAGACGAATTTTTTAAGTCTAATTAGACTATGATTAGACACTAATTATTAAATAACAACAAAAACGCTACAGTAGCGTTTTGCCAAAAATTTTGACATCCAAACTGTCCCCTGGAAAACGAGCGCAAACCGGAACCCAGAGCATGCCAAAAAAAAAAAACTCGAGGGCCACAAAACAGGAACCCGCTCGCGGCGTGCTTCCCGTCAGCCCCCAATCTGAAAAACGAACAAATCCCCGCCTCCTCGTCCCCATCTCCGGCCTCCGCTCGCCCATCTCCCCCCATGTGGTTGCCCTGGGTGAAGACGCGCCCTTCATCCGCCTCCCCCTCCTCAGCCACCTCCACCGCGCTCATCGCCGCCTCCTCACCGCGCCTGTCCTTCTCCTCGCCCTCACTCAAGGACCTCCAGGCGCTGCTCCTGTCCGACGTCGCCACGCCCTCCCCGCCGCCCGCCGCGCCCTGCTCCCCCTCCCTGTCCTCCTCCGTCCGCGTCTTCCACCGGGTCCGCGTCGCAGCCTCAGCCCTCCGCGCGCTCCGCACCCTCCAGGCACCGCCGTCCGCCGCCGCCGGCGGCGGCGCCGCCTCCGAGGCCGACCGCCGCGTCGTGCTCTACTTCACCTCGCTCCACGTGGTCCGCAACACGTACGAGGACTGCCGCGCCGTGCGCGCCATCCTTCGCGGGCTCCGCGTCGCCGTCGACGAGCGCGACCTCGCCATGGACCCGCGCCACCTCCAGGAGCTCGCGGCGCTCCTCCCGCGGCTCGCGTCCCCGCGGCGCGTCACGCTGCCCCAGGTCTTCGTCGGGGGTCGCCACCTCGGCGGCGCCGACGAGGTCCGGCGCCTCCACGAGGCCGGTGAGCTCCGCCGTGTCGTGGCCGGCGCCGTCGCCGCCTCCCTCGCCTCCTGCGGCCGGTGCGGCGGCGAGCGGTACGTGCTCTGCGGCAGCTGCAACGGCAGCCACAAGCGGTACAGCGTCAAGGGCGGCGGCGGCTTCCGCACCTGCGCCGGTTGTAACGAGAACGGCCTCGTCCGATGCCCCGACTGCTCGCCGCCGGACGTCTGACGGCCCAGATCCGAGAGGTCACGACCTGATAACTATTAGATGCTTTCTTCTTCTTAGTCCAAACTTGAGAGATAAGAAACGAGCCGTGTGTGTAGTTGTTAATCTTAATTGGTAGCTAGTGTTAATTTGTTGCTAAATATGAATGTGGCCATTTGCAGTTTTTCAAGCATTTTGCTAATCAACGCCACTAATGGTGGCTGTTGCCGTAGGATTTAGAACAGCAGTTTGTTCCTTACATCTTTGCCTTTTTCGTTCCTAAGCTATTCCGTGCGCTGGAGGCAGATCTGAGGTGTGTTTGATAAATAACTTTTGTGGGTGAAAGGATGCGACTAGTTAAGCATAAGGTGAGATTTAATTGAACTGTATCTGTCCCGTAGTTGCGTGAAATTTGAAACAAGCTAGTTGCATACTAGTAGTGTGAAATTGAACGTTACGACTGTAGTGTGCGTGTGCATTTTGTGTGAAATTGAATGGTTGCCTGGTTAAGAGTGCTGCCAAAGTTTTAGAAAGCTGCTGCTCGGTGTTCGCCATACGCCCATACCCTATCGCGCAACGGCGAATAGGCGAGGCAAGAAATTCCTCTGGCTTCTTGCGCAACGGCGTTTGAGTGCGATACGGAATACGGTGGGCAAAGTTGCCGTCGAAGGTTTGAAGTACTCGTGCTCTGCACATAATCGTGTGTTCGCTCGTTTCACCTAGCCTAAATCAGCCAGCCAATAATGTTTTTTTCTCATAATAAATTAGCACCAGTCAACTTAAATCAGTCCAAAAACTAACTAGCGAACATGCAATGGCGCCTCTTTTTTTCCGAGCGGCAAGTTTCAGGTTAGAGCTCCCGGAAAGCTCCAAACCGAAGATTGGACCGATGTTTTGTACTGTAGCAGCATATACCCCTGCTCTACCATGCTCTGACTACTCAAAATGACAGTGACTATTTTCTTTGTCGGGTCCTTGTTGGACTGTTGGTGGTTGAAGTGTTGACCAGTTCAGGCCTGTTTAGTTCCAAATAAGTCATCTATTTATAAGTTAAAAAGTAAAATAAGTGACTTATTTTATCAAACACCACCAACTTATAAGTCATCCCTGTTTATAAGTTTTAAGTTGGTTCACCCCTACTTAAAACTTATAAGTCACTTTTTTCTGCGTGGAGCCCACACCTTTAATGAGCTTATAAGTCATCTACAACCAAACATGCATGACTTATAAGTTATTGATTTTCAATCACCTTAACTTGATAAGTCACCTGAACTTAGGCCCCGTTTAGATCCAAAATTTTTTGGATTTTGGCTCACTGTAGCATTTCGTTTGTATTTGATAATTAGTGTCTAATTATGGACTAATTAGGTTCAAAAGTTTCGTCTCACGATTTCTCGACCAACTATGTAATTAGTTTTTTTTTTCCGTCTACATTTAGTACTCCATGCATGTGCCGCAAGATTCGATGTGACGGTTACTACACAAAAATTTTTGGATTCTAAACAGGCCCTTATGGAAACACGGGCCCTCATCTAAACGTGCGAGCTATGATGACGACGATACGAGAAGGCAGAGCAGACTGAGACTAGTCATATGCTCACGGCACTTCGCCACTTGTTGTCGGCAGGCGCTACGTGCGCGCCACGGGAGGAGGCCAAGCGGGGCGAGCAACGCGCGGCAACACCCGGTCGCGGTCGCCACTCGCCACTGGGCACTCCGGCACTCCCGTACCCAACGGCGCTAGCGCGCGAGAAGAGGGTCGCTAGCCCGTTGCGGATGGAACCTTGCGTTTGGCTTCAGACGCGAGCTGCGCGGAGCTTGCGCCGCGAGGGCGCAAGACACAGGTGGTGGGACTCGGCGATCTCTCGCGACGACGGATCCGCTGCCCCCGCCCCGCCCCTGCATCCCATCCAATGGCGCACCACGCAACGTGCTACGCACTGTAGAGGAGGCTGCCGCTTCCCAGCCTTTGCCGCGGCCTCCGGCTCCCGGCTCGCGTAAGAGCTGATTGGTTCGGTGACCAGGAGAGCTTGTCTCGTTCCTACGGACCGCGCTAAGGACCTGGAGGTGAGACATGCCTGATGTATGCAACACATTTTTATCTGTTTGATGACTTAATGAGTAGATACTAGACCATCAATCGTGATCGCGAGCCAGGGCCGCTCGGAAGCAGGTAACCAAACGCACCTTAAATCTCACGGTCCCCTTTTCCCTTCCTGAGGCGCTTGCAGTCCATGCAAGGTAAAACGTTTCTGCCTCCTAGAGTCCTAGGGATCATGAGGTTTGTGTGAAATTGTTGTGGAATACATCACAATGGACTAGGGTCAATACTAAACGGCGATTTGAGCAGTGGCTGTGGAATGTGTTAGCGTAGAGGGGTAGGAGAATTGGAGTTTGCGAGGAAGAACAAGGCTCCTAGAGCCGCTCCAATATGTCCACAACCAAACAGGGGCAGCTCCACATGTGAAGTCACGAAAAATACGCTCTCACAAAGGGGTGGGCGAATGGTGGAGCTGAAAAAACCAGCTTCCACTTGCTCCCTGACGAGTCACGCACGCGTTGGACGCGGATGCCAACCACTGGCTTCTTCCTTGGCGCTGGTGCGAACGAACGGGCAATGGCAGTTTCACATGCTCCTTTGGCGGAGGAGCGTCGGAGGTGATGTGGCTTGACAGATCTTGTGCCGCACCGTTAGTCTTCGGCGCGGTGTCAACATGACATCGTAAGACTGAGGGCACCAGTGGTGGCAGATTGTGTTGGGGAGGGTGGCGACACAGAGTGGGGAAACCGGATAAGGTAAAGAAAGAAGAGGAACAAAAGAGAAATAAGGGATGCAAATAAAGGAAGGAAAAAAGAGAAAAAGAAAGATACTATGGATATTTCAACATTTCCAAAATCCAGGAGAAGTTGTTTTATTAAAAGGTTTTTAGTCAGGGAAGCATGGAGCCTAAAAAAGAATGAGAAACCACAGTTGAAGCTGTTTCGAATGAAGCCGGAGCTCAACAAATGAGACCTTAATTCAAGTTAAGAGTTTTGTACTTTTATCCTCCTTTCTCACTTGTGACTTGCTAGCTGGCGGACGCAAACCTACCCACGCTATCTTGCTGGCTACTGCCATTCTGGACCGATGTAACAGTTGTTGGGGCGAGCAGGATGAAGGGTTCTACGAGGCCCGGATGAAGCAGCGCTTAGTGGCAAAGCTAGAGCTTAAATTTAGGAGGTGCAGATATCAATAGAAGAATTAACCATTTACTCTTTAATTATATGTTAAATTACCTAAGTCGTGAAGAGATGCAATGGAAAAACAACAAAGTTAGGGGGATCAAGCCGCTCTAGCCCCCCTTGTCTTTGGCACTAGCAGGGCTTGGGTTCAGCCGTTCGGCATATTCAACCATACTTGAACCGGCAGCAGTTTGGAGTCGAGACAAAATGACACAACAGGTTGTTGTGCAGGAGAAACGGCACAATTGCGCTTATGTGCATCACATCTTGGACCCGAGTTTAAGGCTACGTACAACCTCCATCAATCAAAACTTATAATAGCACATACTTGATCGGAATAGATAGATCCATGGATACAGCATCAGTAGCTGAAAACTTACAAGAGCACGTACTGACTTTGGATCGGAATGAATCCATGAACACTAGCATCGATAGCTGAAAAAGCAAGAAGCCGCGTATCCATATTAGGATACCTTAAGTAAGGAGGTTAGCGTCCACGTTGATTTTTTTGGATGAAGCAAGACGTATTAAAATGTCTCGTCCGACACCAAGGCCTCGGGGGTCTCACCCAAGGCCATGGGCTCCGCCTCGCCCGACCCCTTCTAATGGGAACGGGGATCCCGATCTTCCGTCAGATGGTGGTAACTATCGTTGTGGCGGAGAATGACACACCGATCCAGTTTCAGATCGAAAGATCGAACCCTGCAATCTTAGCACCACAGCTCCTCTGGTTATCAACCGAGTCTCGGACCAGGTTGACCTCGCCAAGAAGGCTAATCCTTGCCTGCGCAACGAAGAACACATGCAAGAACAAGAAAAAACACAACCAAATTATAGATGAATGATTAATCTCTCAAAGTTGGGGTCTCACAAACCGATGAACGACGAAACTGTTCTTGACAGAATAATCTAAGCAAAACCCCCAAACCCTAATGGAGGGGCGGCGGCTGTTTATGAAGACTCTAGGGTCGTGCAAGACCCCTGGACGTGCCCCTAATGGGCCCAAACTCGATACATGGTCCAACGGACCAAAAGACGATGTCGTAGCACCCTGACAGATTCTGGATACTGACTTGTTTCGACGATTCCCGTTGATTCCGAACAGCTTTTCACGTGAAACCACTTGTATTGGCTTCCTTATCAAATTAGCTTTTTATCCATATGTGGATCATCAAAAACGGAGTCCGAATGCATCCTAGGTGACCAGTTTAAGGTAGACTGGTCCTAGAGACCGAGGTAGACTCGAAATCGTGTTGGACCAGGCCTCCGGTTACTGTTGGACGTCCTTGCTGGTCATCTTTGCCTCCACCACGTCCTCTAAGTCCTTTATGACCCTCTCCAATGTTCCTAAGCAAGATAACATCATTAGGTAGTAGTCTATTCTCAAAAGAATAAAAAAGATCGCTTAAGAACGAGCTCACCTCTAAATTGAGTTGACGTATTCGAGCCCGGGTCATTGGACCTTGCATGACGGTTGGAGGATTAGCGGGTACATCCGAAGGAGTGATGTCCTCATCATCATCCCTCTCTTGAAATGGAGTCATCCTCGACTTAAGCTCATCTTTTTCTCTCAAATAAGGTTTCAAATCTACAATGTTAAAGGTGGGACTAACCCCGAACTCGGGTGGCAACTCAAGTTTGTAGGCATTATCATTTATTTTCTTAATTATTTTATAAGGACCTGCTGCTTTTGGCATTAATTTAGACTTACGTAGCTCAGGAAATCTATCTTTTCTCAAATGTAACCAAACCAAATCACCAGGTTCAAGTTTAATCTCTTTTCTACCTTTACTACCAGCAATTCTATACTTTTTATTCATTCTTTCAATATTTGCTTTAGTTGTTTCATGTAACTTACGAATAAAATCAGCACGCTCTCTAGCATCACTATGTATTCTCTTAGTGGTAGGTAAAGGCAAAAGATCAATAGGAGCACGGGGGTTAAAACCATACACTACCTGAAAAGGACTTACCTTGGTGGTGGAATGTTCCGTCCTATTATATGCAAACTCCACATGCGGCAAACACTCTTCCCACATCTTCAAATTACGCTTCAAAATTGCTCTCAACATGTTGGACAATGTTCGATTCACAACCTCAGTTTGCCCATCAGTTTGGGGATGACATGTTGTAGAAAACAGCAGCTTGGTCCCTAATTTATTCCACAACGTGCGCCAAAAATGACTCAAGAATTTTACATCGCGGTCTGAAATAATAGTAGAAGGCATACCATGCAAGCGAACGATTTTTTAAAAGAAAAGGTCAGCAATATGAACAACATCGTCGCTCTTATGACAAGGAATAAAATGTGCCATCTTAGAAAAACGATCAACCACCACAAAAATACTATCCCTCCCCCTCTTAGTCTTTGGCAATCCCAACACAAAATCCATAGATATATCTGCCCAAGGAGTAGAAGGAAGAGGAAGAGGCATATACAAACCATGTGGGTTCAACCGCGACTTAGCTTTTTGACATGTGGCACACCGAGCCACGTAGCGCTCTACATCTCGCCTCATTCTTGGCCAAAAGAAGTGTGTGGACATCACCTCCTCCGTCTTCTTGACACCAAAATGTCCCATCAATCCACCTCCATGTGCCTCCTGCAACAACAAAAGACGAACGAAACCAACTGGAATGCATAGGCGGTTAGATCTAAACAAAAACCCATCATTGATCATAAACTTATTCCATGTGCGTCCCTCTCTATAATTAAGCAACACATCCTTAAAATCGGGATCAAGCGCATATTGTTCTTTTATTGAATGAAGACCAAAAATCCGACAATCAAGTTGGGACAGCAATGTCTATCTTCTAGACAAAGCATCAGCAATCACATTATCCTTCCTTTTCTTGTGTTTGATAATATAAGGAAAAGATTCGATAAATTTAACCCATTTAGCATGCCTACGATTCAGATTATTTTGAGAGTGAAGATACTTAAGCGATTCATGATCAGAATGAATAACAAATTCTTTAGGCCACAAATAATGACGCCACGTCTCTAAAGAATGAATAAATGCATACAATTCCTTATCATACATGGAATAATTAAGAACAAGGCCATACAATTTTTCACTAAAGTAAGCAATGGGTTTACCATCTTGCATCAAAACACCTCTAATGCCAACTCTACTAGCATCACATTCTAGCTTAAAAGTCTTACCAAAGTTTGGAAGTTGCAGCAACGATGCGTGTGTAAGCTTGTCCTTCAAAGTGTCAAAGGACTCTTCATGTGCCTTTCTCCAATGGAACACCACTCATTTCTTTGTCAACTCATGCAACGGGGCAGCAATGGTGCTGAAATCTTTGACGAAGCGGCGATAGAATCCTGCAAGACCAAGAAAACTCCTCACCTGTGTGATGGTTTGGGGAACCAGCCAGCTCTTTATGGCTTCAATTTTCAGCTCGTCCACCTCAATTCTCTGTGGAGTTACAATATAGCCAAGAAAAGAAACTCGATCCGTGCAAAAGATGCACTTCTCAAGGTTACCAAATAAACGTGCGTTACGTAAAGCATTAAAAATAGCACGTAAGTGATCCATATGTTCATTAAAAGACTTGCTATAAATCAATATATCATCAAAGTAAACTACTACAAAATGACCAATAAAAGCTCTTAAAACCTCATTCATTAAGCGCACGAAAGTGCTAGGTGCTTTTGTCAAACCAAAAGGCATTACTAACCACTCATACAACCTGAATTTGGTTTTAAACACAGTTTTCTATTCATCTCCAAGTTTCATTCTAATTTGATGGTAGCCATTTCGCAAGTCAATCTTAGTGAAAATTATAGAACCACATAACTCATCAAACATGTCGTCTAGCCTAGGAATAGGATGATGATACCGAATAGTAATATTATTGATGGCTCTACAATCAACACACATACGCCAAGTTCCATCTTTCTTAGGAACCAAAAGTACAGGAATAACACAAGGACTAAGGTTTTCACGTACATACCCGCGGTCCAAAAGATCTTGGACTTGCCGCTGAATTTCCTTAGTCTCCTCAAGATTGGTTCGATAGGAAGCTCGGTTGGGCAAGGTCGCTCCCAGAATCAAATCGATTTGATGCTCTATCCCTCTCATAGGTGGCAGCCCTAGGGGTATCTCAGCTGGAAAATGTCCTCATACTCCTGCAAAAGGTTAGTGATAGCAGGAGGTACCGAACTAACAATATCATTAAGCGAAAACATAGCTCGTTTGCATATCAAAGCATAGCAAATATCATCATCAGAAATTTCAGCAAAGTCACATTTTGTTGCAAGCATAACATCACCCTTCAATTTAATCCCCTCAGCCTTAGAAATAGATGTAGACTTATCCTTTTTAGGTGGGAAAATAGAATTAGCAACTTGCTGATTTTCATATTGAACTTCATTCAAACTAGCAGTGTGTTCTCTATCAGCTTGTATAATTTGAGCAGGGGTCAAAGGTACCAAAGTAATTTTCTTTCCTTTATGAACAAAAGTGTATTTATTACTTCTACCATGGTGTGTAGCATCATTATCATGTTCCCAAGGATGACCCAATAAAAGTGAACAAGCTTGCATATGTACCACATCATAATCAACAGAATCAATATAAGAACCAATGGAAAATGAAACTCTGCAAGTTTGTGTTACCTTTGCTTTACCAGAATCATTTAGCCACTAAATATGGTATGGACGTGGGTGTGGGCGTGTGGTCAAGCCAAGCTTCTTGACCAAATCAGAATTTACCAAATTGTTGCAGCTACCTCCATCAATAATGACACATGCGCGACGGTCGCTGATGACGAAGAAAATCTGGAATAAGTTATGGCGTTGTAGCTTCTCAGGTTGCTGGACTTATGAGCTAAGAACCTGCTGTACAATGATGCTCCTATAGGACGTCGTGGCCTCGTCACCAAGGACTTCGCCGTCCTCCTCATCTGCATCTTGGTCTTCTTCATCCTCAATGTCAGAGGTGCTGATGTAATCATCTTCTGTAGCAATATATGCCCGATGACTTGAGCAGTCCTTCTGCACATGGCCAATGCCATGGCAGTGGTGGCACTGAATACCCGAAGTGCGTCCCGTCGATACAACGGATGAGGAACTCTTGGGTGGCACCTGCAAAGAATTTTTACCTGAATCGGAAGGTCGTGCGGGAGGTGCCTTAGGTGTAGCGGAAACTCCAGAGGCTGCTGGTCACTTGCTCGCTGGTGGAGGTGCCCAAAAAGTGGTTGGCTTGGACAGCCCTGAAGATGGTGCCGAGCGTGGCGTGTATGTGCTGGTGCTGACCTTGCTCTTGCCCTACTGTTCACGCCCCTGCAATTCCTTTTCTGTAAGCATAGCAAACTGAAACAACTGGTTGACAGTGTTAAATTTTTTATAATCAACAATGTCCTGAATCTCACACCTCAAACCCGAATAAAAATGACAAATGGCATCTTCGTTCCTCTCCACAACACTACAGCGCATCAATCCCTGTTGGAGCTCACCATAGTAATCCTGCACAGATTTATCTCCTTGATCTAATCGTATCAATTTCTTACGCAAATCTCTATGATAAGAAGGAGGAACAAAACAATCATGCATAGCTACCTTAAGTTCTTCCCACGTACCAGGTAAAGCATTCTGTGCAGCTAGCTCATTCCACCAAATAATGGCAAAATCCTACTAGTAGCTTGTCTAACTCTATGCTGCTTAGGTACAAAGTGGGCACTAAACTTTTGTTCTACCGTCATCTCTCAATCAAGATATCCCTCAGCATCATAATGACCCAAAAAAGATGGTATTGTGAACTTAATTTTAGCATAAGGATCATCGGGCACACGGTGATTATTACCTTGACGGTGGTGGTGGACACCACCCATACCTGTCGTGTTGCGGCGAAGACGTTGTCGTAATCTCTCTTGTCGGAAAGCTGCTCGACCTATGTTCCCGTTGGCATCATACACCGTGTCTTGACCATCGGTGTTACTGCTGGAGACGTCGTTGTTGTCCGCCACAAAGGTTTCCAACTCAGTAACCTTGTCGGTTAGTGTGGAAATTCTCTTGTCCAATCTCTCCATGCTATTGCCAATGTTGAGTTCAATGAGTGTGTTAGTGACGGCCTTCCTAACGGCCTCATTCATCCTTTTTTGGGCATCCTCTACAATAGCTTGTAGTTGCTCTTGACTGACACACTCGTTGAAACCCTTAGGATTGTTATCTCTAGTCTGATCACCTCCTGCCATTGTAAACACAAAAACAGGAACAAACGGTGAAAGTTATCCCTACCAAATGACTACGTGGTTGCAGTGGTGTCACTTTTCACAGCAAGTGGAAGGTCTTACTAAGCTCTTACAAAGTTCTTACCAACGCAAGCAGTGGGCGGTACAACCAGCGGCTGGTTCATGATACCTGTGAGGCAGTGGTACCGAGATTGCAAAACCATTTTTCTGTACTGATCTAAAGAATTTGTGGAGCTTGGAAGGCGAACAAAGAGCAATATGTATATTTGGCACACAAGTCAGTAACAAAAAGTAATGCTGAATTATAGTTCAAAGTACTTGTTCTCGTTGCTGGTCTAAAATGTTCCAAGTACCAGGTGTGTGACAAAAGTATGGTGGATAGCAAGAAGACAGGTGTGTGAAAAATAAGTATGGTGGATGAAAATAGCAACACAAATAAGGAACCAGACAACACACGCTAACACAGCTCACTTGGGTCTTCTCTATGTGCTCCTCTATATATTGTTCCTCTTTTACCCCTCTCTTTTTTTCTATTTTTTTGGCTGTCGTTGTTTTTTGGGAAATTTTGACTTTTTTATTTTAATTTTTTGATATTTTTTTTACTTAGGAGCATAAAAGAAGTAACCATAGAAAATATGAGCTCAAACAAGTGTAAGACGTGGCCTGTGGAATTTTCAAAAAACTTGCTCAAAATCGACAAAAACCTTGTGACCACGAAAAGAGGATCTTGTGACCACTTTTTGACCAATCTAAAAATTTCAAACCCTAGCAAGACAAGGGATGGATAGATCTAAATTTTTTTTCTGATCGATTTTGATATATGGAACGTCGAAATTGGAGTCCGTATGCGAAAACTAGACCAGTTTTAAGAATTGGCTCCGAATTAGAGGATAAAACAGGAACAATATGCGCAAAATTGGTCACAACAACAAAGATTTGATGGAAACGATGGGGGAAAACACATGAACTGGACTCTAACATGACCTAACCAGCAACAAGACCTCGACCAGGACACAAACTCAACATGACGAACTCTAAAACTGAAATATGCAAAGGCTATGGCGCGGAAGATTCTAGGACAGGAAAAATGAGTATGGCACTAGACTATGGGATGAATGCAAAACACTCAAACTAGGGAATAAATGTGAACCTAACGGTATACCTTAGCTCTGATTACCACTTAATGGGAACGGGGATCCCGATATCCATCAGGTGGTGGTAACTATCGTTGTGGCGGAGAATGACACACCGATCCGGCTTCAGATCGAAAGATCGAACCCTGCAATCTTAGCACCATAGCTCCTTTGGTTATCAATCGAGTCTCGGACCAGGTTGACCTCGCCAAGATGGCTAATACCTGCCTACGCAACAAAGAACACAGGCAAGAACAAGAAAGAATACAACCAAATTGCAGATGAATGATTAATCTCTCAAAGTTGGGGTCTAACAAACCGATGAACGACGAAACTATTCTTGACAGAATAATATAAGCAGAACCCCCAAACCCTAATGGAGGGGTGGCGACTGTTTATGAAGACTCTAGGGTCATGCAAGACCCCTGGACGCGCCCCTAATGGGCCCAAACTCGATACATGGCCCAACGGACCAAAAGACGGTGTCGCAACACCCTGACAGATTCTGGACACTGACTTGTTTCGACAATTCCCGTTGTTTATGAACATCTTTTGATGTGAAACCACTTTGATTGGCTTCCTTATCAAATTAGCTTTTCATCCATATGTGGATTATAAAAAATGGAGTCCGGATGTGTCCTGGGTGACCAGTTTAAGGCAGACTGGTCCTGGAGGCCGAGACAAACTCAAAATCATGTTGGACCGGGCCTCCGGTTCCTGTTGGACGTCCTTGCTGGTCATCTTCGCCTCCACCATGTCCTCTTAGTCCCTCATGACCCACTCCAATGTTCCTAAGCAAGATAACATCAATAGGTAGCAGTCTATTCTCAAAAGTAAAAAAAGGATCGCTTAAGAACGATCACCTCTAAATTGAGTTGACGCATTCGAGCCCGGGTCATTGTACCTTGCATGACGGTTGGAGGATCAGCGGGTACATCTGAAGGAGTGATGTCCTCATCAACTTCAGTGTGGGTTCTGTCTCACCCAACCCTAAGAACGCGGTTTCCGCCTCGCCTGACCCCTTGGGTGCGGGCTCCGTCTCGTCCGACCCCAAGGCCACGGGGGTCTCACCCAAGGCCGCGGGCTCCGTCTCGCTCGACGCCAAGGATGAGGTTTCCGCCTCGCCTGACCCTTTGGGTGCGGCTCCATCTCACCCAACCCTAAGGCCGCGGGGTCTCACCCAAGGCCGTGGGCTCTGCCTCACCTGACCCCTTGGGTGCACTACCGGAAACAAAAGGTAAGCCTAGTGCAATATGGTTTGCCGAGTGCAATCCATCGGGCACTCGGCAAACAAGCTCTTTGTCGAGTACTACAAAAAAACATTTGGCAAAATAATTGCACTCGATGAAGTTTGACACTCAGCAAACTAAAAAAAACACTCGGCAAAACTAGGCACTCGGTAAAGAAATATGTTTGCCGAGTATAATTATTTAGCACTCGGCAAAACTAGGCATCTTCATCCTCCCCGCCGACAGCATCTTCGTCCTCCCCTCTGGCTGTTGTGGGACTGGCGATGGCGGATCCGACCTCAGGCGCATGGCGGCCACCTCCGACGGCATCTATACCATCCCGGCGGCGGTGGTGGCCGCCCGTCCACCTCCCGTCGTGGCGGCGCCTCCTCCACCTTCACAGGCGGCAACGCCCCTCACCGCAGTGCAGTCCTATGGCGGTGAAGATGATAAAGAGTCAATCACAATGGCGGCCACCTTCTCATTATCACTATTACCATCAGATGAGCAACTTGATGAATCAATGTCCATGAGCCAATCACCGACAATATAGGCCTTCCCATTCTTTTTCTTCTTGTGGAAGTCCTTCTTCTTGCTATCTTTCTTCTTGTATGGCTTGTTCTTCTTCTTCTCATCTTCTTCTTCATTACTTGAGTCATCTTTCTTGCCCTTGTACTTATTCTTATATTTGTCTTTCTTAGGCTTTGTGCATTGGTGTGCTAGATGACCAAGTTCTTCATAATTGTAGCAATCCATCTCCGAGATTGGCTTCCTTCTAGAGCTAGTGAAGAACTTTTTTTCTTACCATCAAACTTGATGCCACTCTTGTTAAGCTTCTTTAGCATTTTAGTGGTTCTTCTCACCATGAGAGTAAGAATTAAATTATCAATTTTATCATCACTTGAGCTCTCATACTCAAGCTTTGCTTTGCCCTTCTCTTGGCTAGCTTTGAATGCTAAGTCTTTGTCTTTATTCTTAGTAGAGGATGAGCCATCTTGTGGTGTGATGTGCATGTACATCTCATGAGCATTGATCTTTCCCAAGATTTATATCGGTGTAGCAGTGGAAAGATCACCTTGATGAAGCACGGTCACAATATACCCATATTTATCAATGGGGAGGACACTCAATATCTTTCTTACAACATCGGATGGTTGCATTTGAGTGAGTCCAAGCCCATTGACTTCCTCTACAAGAACATTCAAGTGTGAGTAGATTTCATTAGCACTCTCTTTAGGAAGCATCTCAAATGAATTTAGCTTTTTCATGACAAGATGATAGCGTTCCTCACACTCGCTCCATGACTTTGTATTCCATTTCTTATAATTCACCTCATCACCTTGTAGGTGTGTAGCATCCCAAGGTTTTGGGAAGCCTTGTGAGGCGGCTCTAAGTATTCCAACATCTAGAGCTTCTAAATACGCCTCCATGTGGATTTTCTAATAAGGAAAATCATCTCCCTCAAAGATAGGAGGAGGACCATCCCTGTGAGACATCTTTCTCTAGATGGTTAAGTCTAAAAACATGAGCACGAAGCTCTGATACCAATTGAAAGGATCAAGATGCCCAAGAGGAGGGTGAATTGGGCTAATTCTAAAATTCTTTGCAATAATTAAACCATATGGTTAGCCCAATTAACCCCATGTGCCTAGAAAGTATTTCTGTTGATCTACCGCATAAAAGTTTAGGAACCTATGTTCCAATCCTACTCTAGCATGACAATTCTATGAATGTAAATGATAAGAATTGAATTGCTCAAAGTAAATGCTCAAAGTAAAGAGAGAAGGAGGAACACGGTGATGTTTTGCCGAGGTATCAAAGAGTCACCACTCCCCACTAGTCCTTGTTGGAGCACCCGCTCAAGGGTGTAGCTCCCCCTTGATCCACGTAAGGATCAAGTGCTCTCTATGGGTTGATTCTTTGACACTCCGTCGTGGTGAATCACCCACAACCGCTCACAACTTGAGTTGGGTCATCCACAAGCTCCATCGGATGATCACCAAGCTCCCAATCACCACCAAGCCATCTAGGTGATGGCTATCTCCAAGAGTAACAAGCACAAATTCTCACTTGACTACGACAAGCCTAATGAGAAGGGTCAATGCACACTTTGCTACTCTTGCTTTCACTAATGAGGGCTCTCTTTGGGATTCTCAAATCTCAATCACCTCACTAGGACCTTGCTCTTCTTGGCACTCTCAAGGGTGTTTCTCAGCTGTTGGAACGAGCAAAAAAGTAACCCCTCAGACGAATGGAGGAAGTATTTATACACCCGTGTTAAAATTGAATTGTTATGTGCCTCTGCGGGGTGACTGGATGCTTCGGTCATGCTGAATGGACGCTCTAGTCAGTTCTTCCCTAACTCCAGTGTTTAAGTTGTGATCAGACGCTAGACAGCGTCCGGTCAGCACTGACCAGACACGTCCGACCATGATTTTCCCTTTCTGGAACCTTACTGGAGTCGACCGGACACTGGGACTCAGCGTCCGGTCACTCACCTCTCAGTGTCCGGTCGCACCAGACGATTTCACCTTGATCAAATGAACTGACCAGACTCTATGCCAGCGTCCGGTTACATTGGAACCAGCGTTCGGTCAGTATTTGACCCTTCATTCACTTCCAACTCTCAATCATACGTGAATGAAGTTTTCTCCAATGGATCTAAGGGCTTTTTAGGAGCTACCTAGTGCTAGATTTAGCAAGTGTGCACCACACCTAACCCACTAGACTCACCTAGGTCAAGCTACCCATCCATACCCCCTTAATAGTATGGCCAAAGGAAAAACAAAGTCCTAAACTACTCTAAGTGTCTCCTCAATACCAAACGACACTTAGAACTAGTCCATCCTTAACCTTATCGTTAATCCTTTGAAAACCAAAACAAATTCCATCATAGGGGCATGACCACCATGATAGCCCAATCAATGTCTATTACCGTGATCTAACTTAATTGCCTCTATAAAACATACGTTAGTCACAGTAAACACGTATTGTCATTAATCACCGAAACCCAACTAGGGGCCTAGATGCTTTCAGATGAGGAGAAGCATAGGACCATTGGCGAAGAGATCACAAAGCTTTTGACGGCTAGATTCATCAAGAAAGTGTATCATCCTGAGTGGTTAGCCAATCTCGTCCTTGCATGAAAATGAATGGGAAATGGAGAATGTGTGTTCACTACACAAGTCTCAATAAGGTGTGTCCAAAGGATATGTTTCCTTTGCCACGTATAGATCAAGTAGTCGACTTGACCTCAGGGTGCGAAACCCTTTGCTTCCTTGATCCATACTCCGGGTACCATCAGAACACCATAAAAGAGTCCGACCAGCTCACGACTTCTTTTATCACCCCATTCATGTTGTTTTGCTATGCCACAATGCCTTTCGGTCTAAAAATGCGGGAGCTACATACCAGCAATGTATGCTCAAGTGTTTCGGAGACCTCATTGGGTGAACCATTGAGGCCTACATAGACGACATCATGGTCAAGTCCAAATGGACCGACCAGCTCGTAGATGACCTAGAGCTGACCTTCACAAAACTACGAACAAATGACATCAAACTCAACCTTGAAAAATGTGTTTTCGAGGTTTCGAAGCGATTGCTGATTGGGTTCATCGTCTCCAAGCGTAGCATCAAAGCCAACCTAGAGAAGATCTCGACCATCATGAGGATGGGTCCGATCCTAAATCTTAAGGGAGTGCAACAAGTCATGGGGTGCCTCACCGCGCTTAGCTGTTTCATCTCATGCCTCGGCGAACGAGGCCTCCTGCTGTACCGACTTCTAAAGAAGACCAATTAGTTTGCGTGGACTCTTGAGGTTTAGGAGGCACTCATCAAAGTCAAGGAAATCCTGATGAAAGTCCTGATCCTGCCCCCCTGATCGATGGAGAACCGCTCTTGCTCTACATCATGGCCACCACACAAGTGGTCAGCGCCGCCCTAGTGGTAGAGCGGGAGGAAGAGGGAGACGTCCTCAAAGTGCAATGCCCTATACTTCTTTAGCGAGGTCTTGTCTGACTCCAAGACTCGCTACCCACAAATCTAGAAGCTCTTGTTCACCGTCTTGATCACCAAGAGGAAGCTACGTCACTACTTTGAGTCACACTCAGTGATAGTCATGACGTCCTTCCCTCTCGGTGAGGTCATCCAAAATTGGGATGCCATAGGGAGAATCGCCAAGTGGGCACTCGAGCTGATGGGTCAGGGCATTTTGTATGCCCCTTGGATGACCATCAAGTCCCAAGCACTTGCCAATTTCATTATGGAATGGACCGAGCTCCAGATGTCGCCAGCAACCATCGACCAAGAGTACTAGACGATGTACTTTGATGGGTCACTAATGAAGAGAGGGGTCGGTGCAGGGCTGGAATTTGTTTTCCCCTCGGGATACGCATGAAGTACGTGGTCCACCTCCATTTCCTCGACTCCAATAATGTGGCCGAATACGAGGCGCTCATCAATAGCCTATGCATTGCCATTGAGCTGGGCATCCAATGGCTTGACGTCTATGGCGACTCATAGCTGGTCATCGGTCAGATCATGAAGGAGTCAAGCTACCACGTCACCAAGATGACTGCTTACTATTGAGAAATCCGCTAGCTGGAGGACAAGTTCGATGGCCTTGAACTCAATCATATCCTGAGGTGGCTCAACAAGGCGGCTGACGCACTGGCAAAGATGGCGTCTAGCCGAGAGCCGGTGCTGACAGGCATCTTTGCTAGCGATCAACACAAGCCTTTGGTCCGCTACAAGGAATGGGGCTAGACTAAGGACAAGCTGCTTGCCTTGGCTCAAGGACTGACTGACCGCCCACCCCCTCCGACGCCGAAGTCATGGAGCTGGACAAAGGTCCAGTGGCAGAGCCCGACCCTCTAGTTGACTGGAGGATCACATACCTCGAATAGCTTCTCCGACAAGTGCTCCTGATGGACAAGATGGAGGCTCAGTGGATCGCATGCTAAGCCAAGTCTTTTGTTATTGTTGAGGAGGAGCTCTACAAGCGTAGCCACACAGGGATCCTACAACGTTGTGTTCCCATCAAACAAGGGAGGCAACTACTGAAGGACATTCACGGTGGGGTCTGTGGACATCATGCCGCACCCAGAACCCTGGTCAGAAATGTGTTCCTATAAGGCTTCTATGGGCCGACCACGGTGGCCGACGCTGAGCAGATTGTGCGCGCACCTACGAAGGGTGTCAATACTATGCCCGATAGAGCCACTTGTCGGCCCAAGCACTCCAAACGATCCCCATCACGTGGTTGTTTGCAGTCTGGGGGTAAGCCTGGGCGTTCGGGTTACCCGATTTTTTTGGGTCGGGTAATTCGGATAATTCAAAATTTGGGTAATAAAAATTGCTACCTGATATTACCCCCGAAAAAACACTACCCGCAAATTCGGGTACCCGATAATTCGGTTTCGGGTTCGGGTATTACCCGATATACCCAAATTTACAGAAAACAACAAACTACACTAAATTTCAGTAGCGATCTATACATAATTTTAGCAGCAATTTGTATAGAATTTCAATAGCAATTTGTAGAGAATAATATATTACAGTCACTCATTCAAATAGAGAGAATTATATTCTAATAAAGCGATAAGTTAAATGGTTCAGCTAACAACACATGATGAATACAAAGACAAAATAAATCTTTGGGTAGTTCGGGTAGTTTGGGTACCGGGGATATTACCCGAATTACCCAAACTAATTTTGGGTAATCAAAATCGCTATCCAAATTTGGGATCGGGTACCTCGGGTTTGGGTAATTCGGGTCTGGGTTCGGGTAATTCGGGTACAGGTAATGGGTATCGGGTATTTTGCCCAGGCTTATCTGGGGGCTCGATATGGTCGAACCTCTCAAAAGAGAGCCCGGGGGCTACACGCACTTGCTTGTTGCCGTAGACAAGTTTACAAAGTGGATAGAGGCTCGACCGATCTCCGTGATCAAGTCCGAGCAGGCCGTGTTATTCTTCCTCGACATCATCCATCTCTTTGGAGTCCCGAACTCCATTATCACAGACAACGACACACAATTTACCAGAAAGAAGTTCCTCCAATTCTACGACGAATACCACATCCGCATTGATTGGCCCACCATGGCGCACCCCTGCACGAATGGGCAGGTCGAGTGCGTGAATGGCTTGGTCCTACAAGGTCTCAAGCATTAGATTTTCATCCTGTTGAACAAGTTTGGTGGGTGTTGGGTCACAGAGCTTCCCACGGTGCTCTGGAGCTTGAGGATGACCCCCAGCCGGGCCACTAGCTATACACCCTTCTTCATGGTCTATGGTTCTAAGGCTATCCTCCTGACTGACCTCGACTATGGGGTGTTGAGGGTCAGGGCGTACAAAGAGCAGGGAGCCGAGGCCTCCCTCGAGGATGCCATGGATCAGCTCGACAAGGCACGCGACATTGCCCTCCTCCGCTCGGCCAAGTACCAGTAGGCACTGCGCTGGTACCATAGCCATCGGTTGTAGAATCGAGCCTTCAATGTCAGGGACCAGGTACTCTGCTTCGTCTGGAGCAACAAAAACTGTCACAAGCTTTCTCCACCGTGGGAGGGACCGTATGCCGTCATGGAGGTGCTCTGACCAGGCACCTAGAAGCTCAAGACCATCGATAG
The DNA here is from genome assembly GCF_019320115.1 of Miscanthus floridulus. Classification (NCBI taxonomy): domain Eukaryota; kingdom Viridiplantae; phylum Streptophyta; class Magnoliopsida; order Poales; family Poaceae; genus Miscanthus; species Miscanthus floridulus. Next base: position 125,624,279 of record NC_089584.1, read on the forward strand.
CCAGGGGTGGGCATTCGGTTCTCGGTTCAGTTTTGGTTCGGTTCCCTCGGTTATTGATGAAATTCGGTTCCTAGAAAATGGAGGAACCGAGCATTTCGGTTCTTGGTTATTTCGGTTCGGTTCCGGTTCTAACCGAACTAACCGAATTTTTTAGAAGACCTCAAGACAATAATAAATATACTTGTTCTAAGGCAAATTTATGCAACACTATATTCATTTTTAATAATAATAATATATAAGAAAACAATAGCAATATAGTAACACAAATATATAGCAATTCAAATATAAAACATTACACATAAACTAAACATAATCCTACAAAATACAAGTAAGTGAAATATAATTCATGTAATTCGGTTCTTTCAGTTAATTCGGTTAACCGAGAGTAGGAACCGAATTTTCTTCGGTTATTTCGGTTCTTCAATATTAGGAACCGAACTAGGAACCGAAATTTTTGGTTTCGGTTAATTCGGTTTCGGTTCCGGTTATTTTGGTTCGGTTCTCGGTTATTTTTGCCTAGGGTTATCGACAGCAAGGTCTTCGCCAATGCATGGAACATCGAGCAGCTACGTCGCTTTTACCCCTAGCCTATGCATATACTTAAGAATGATATTTCTAAAATAAGAAAATATTTTCTCTTATCGGTTTCGCTATCTTTCCCTCTATCTTTAGTGACACCCGACCCCGACAACGGCAGGGGGTCGGGCATCACTTAGGGGCTAATAAGAGTACATCTACTCAGAGACATTCTCTACGCATGACCCTCCCTTATGTTAAGATCTCATAGTAAGGGCTACGGAATCAAACCCTAAGTAAAACTGATCGGACTGCAAGAAACCTACGCACAAGTGGCTATGGTGTTTTTGCTCACCAGCGTGATCAGAGTTGCTTCGCCTGAATCCCAAGCTTTATAGCCTTAACCATGGAAAGGGTCGAAACACATTAACCTTTTTATAAAAAGGACAATGAACCAAAAGATTGTTCAACCATAGCAGAAATTAAAATCTGTCCATTTATTACAAGGTCACTATTTGGCCTAACTAACTAATTTTTTGAAGGATGATCTCATACTCTATCTTGGTAGATAAGTCCTACGCTAGAGGGGCCACCTCCTTCCCGATGTTCTTTAGCTCGGCATCGGAGTAACCGAGCGTGAAGCCCTGGCTCATCGTCTCTAGATCGATGTTCTCATAGTGAGAACGAGCAATCACGAATGACCAATGAACGCCAAAGCGGAGTGCATCCCTCGCCATATCGTATGCCTAATCCATGATCCGAATGGCATAGACCACGAGCGAGCTCATCTCCTACACCGGGGCTAGCTCGAAGTCATCGTAGACCAGCTAGATGGTGACGCTCAGGGTGTCATGCTCATCGCTCTCCTTTAGGAGGGTGGCCTTCACCTTGCCAGGCTCTTTCTCTAGGCTACAACTCTTCATCACCTCTGCCCCAAGCCTATGATCAAGACCTACCCAAAACACGCACCAGCCATGTCAAAAAGCCTGTTGTGGATCCTAGAGAGAAGGATAGCAAAGGAAGACCAGGGGCTTACCGTCTAAGTTTTCCTAGAGCATGTGCACCTCGTCACGCTACCAGGCCACCTCGGCCTCCAAGTTCTGGGCCTGCTCCTGGCGTTGGCTAACCTCCACAGCGAGTCTGGCGGTCACCACCTCAGTCACGGCCTTCAGATCCTTCTCCCCCCGGAGCTCGCCCTCTAGGAGGTTGATCCGCAACTAGGCATCATCACGCTCCTTCTATAGCCGCTCGATCTCCATGGCGTCCATGTGCGTACTGTCGACTAGGTCTAGGAGCTTCTCCCTAGCTTCACGGGCATCATCACGAGCCTTTATGTACTTAATTCGGAGGTCGGCTAACTCCTGGTAGATGGGGGCAAGTTCAGCCACTTCTTGACGAGCGATAGAGAGCTAGGTGACCAGTTCCTCATGTAGCCGCTCCCCCATAGCTCATAGCTGCTCCTCTGCCGTGAGGTGATCCCAAATGCCCTTCTCATGGCGAAGGAATGAAGACTTCTCCTAGCTACGATCCATGAGAATCTACGAAAAGGGTATGAGTTAAAAGGCAAGAAAAGGGAAGACGAAGGTCGAAAATGCTGATGCACTATACCTAGCCAACCGGAGCAATGACATCTTGCATCGAACTCAGTGCAGTGGTTAGGGTGTGGACTGCGACCCCCACCTCCATGTGGACGCTCCCCCACTCCCTCTTCTCTATGGCATCATCGAGGGTGAAGATCATTGCCCCCAGGTCCCGACGGTCGACCCACCTGATCTAGGGTCCTACCCTGGTGTGAGGGTTGCCGCCGACCTAGACTAGAGGCCAAGATGCCTCCGCACTGACCCTAGGCAGTGTTGACCCCTCTCACAACCGCAACTCCTTTGGAGCGCCCCCCAGCGGTAGAGGGGGCGGGCGATATGGACGAGGAAGCCTACCCTACCATCACGCCTACCGAGGGTGCTCTAGGCGCGACCTCCTCCATCTGTCCCACCATGGGTGCCTGAAAGCATCTAGGCCCCTAGTTGGGTTTCGGTGATTAATGACAATACATGATTACTGTTACTAATGTATGTTTTGCAGAAACAATTGAGTTAGGTCACGGTAATAGAGATCGATTGGGCAATCATGGTTGTCATGCCCCTACGATGGAAATCGTTTCGGTTTTCAAAGGATGGACGATAAGGTTAAGGATGAACTAGTTCTAAGTGTTGATTGGAGTTAGAAAGACACTTAGAGTAGTTTAGGACTTTGTTTTTGCTTTGGCCGTACTATTAAGGGGGGTATGAATGGATAGCTTGACCTAGGTGAGTCTAGTGAGTTAGGTGTGGTGCACACTTGTTAAAACTAGCACTAGGTAGCTCCACAATAGCCCTTTGATTCAATGGAGCAAACCTCATTCACATATATTTGAGAGTTGGAAGTGAATGGAGGGTCAAATACTGACCGAATGCTGACTCTGAGGTGACCGGACACTGGCTCAGAGTCCAGTCGGTTCATTTGACCAAGGTGAAAGTGTCTAGAAGTAACCGGACGTTGCGAAGTCATGTCACCGAACGCTGAAGGCCAGCGTCCGGTCGACTCCAGTAAGGTCCCAAAGAGGGAGAATACTGACTGGATGCTGCTCAACAAGTGACCGGACTCTAGAGGTCTAGCGTCCGGCCAACATCAGTAAGGTTCCAGAGAGGGAAAATCATGACCGGACGTGCCCGGTCAGTGCTGACCGGACACTGCTAGCGTTCGGTCACACTGTAAACACTGGAGTTCGGGGTATACTGACCGGAGCATCCGATCAACATGACCGGAGCATCCGGTCACCCCGCAGAAGCACATAACAGTTCGTTTTTTAGCCCATGTTATAAATAGAGCCTCCACTCATGTGTGGGGGTACTTTGGCTCATTCCAACAGCTGAAAAACACCTTAGAGAGTGCTAGGAAGAGCAAGGTCCTAGTGAGGTGATTGAGATTTGAGAATCCCAAAGAGAGCGCTCATTAATGAAGATCAAGAGTAGCAAAGTGTGCATCCACCTTCTCGTTAGGCTTATCATGGTCAAGTGAGAGTTCGTGCTTGTTACTCTTGGTGATCGCCATCACCTAGACGTCTTGGTGGTGATTGGGAGTTCGGTGATCACCCGGCGGAGCTTGTGGGTGACCCAACTCATGTTGTGAGCGGTTGTGGGTGATTCACCACGACGAAGTATCAAAGAATCAACCCGTAGAGAGCACTTGATCCTTACACGGATCAAGGGGGAGCTACACCCTTGCGTGGGTGCTCCAACGAGGACTAGTGGGGAGTGGCGACTCTCCGATACCTCGGTAAAACATCACCGCGTTCCTTCCTCTCTATTTACTTTGAGCAATTCAATTTATGTCTTTACATTCTTAGAATTGCTATGCTAGAGTAGGATTAGAACTTAGGTTGCAAGTCTTTTGTGTGGTAGAACAATTAGGAACACTTTCTAGGCACAAAGGGTTAATTGGGCTAACCGTATGATTTAATTATTGCAAAGAAATTTAGAATTAGCCCAATTCACCCCTCCCTCTTGGGCATCTTGATCCTTTCAATTGGTATCGGAGCCTTGTGCTCACGTATTTAGGCTTAACCACCTAGAGCAAGATGTCTTATGGGGATGGACCTCCTCCTATCTTTGAGGGAGATGACTTTCCTTATTGGAAAATTCGCATAGAGGCGTATCTTGAGGCTCTAGATGTTGGTATACTTAGAGCCACCTCATAAGGCTTGCCAAAACCTCAGGATGCTACTAACCTACAAAGCAATGAGGTAAATTATGAGAAATAGAATGCAAAGGCTTGAAACACCATCTTTAGAGGCCTTTGTAAAGATGTGTTCAATCGGGTGAAGAACCACAAAGACGCCCATGCACTATGGTCAGATGTTTGTGTGCTCCATGAGGGAACTAAGAGTGAGCGTGAGGAATGCTATCATCTTGTCATGAAAAAGCTTAACTCTTTTGAAATGCTTCCTAAAGAATGTGCTAATGAAATGTACTCATGTTTGAATATTCTTGTAGAGGAAGTCAATGGGCTTGGACTCACTCAAATGCAACCATCCGATGTTGTAAGAAAGATCTTGAGTGTTCTCCCCATTGACAAATATGGGCATATTGTGACCGTGCTATATCAAGGTGATCTTTCCACCGCTATACTGACACAAATCTTGGGAAAGATCAATGCTCATGAGATGTACATGCACATCACTCCACAAGATGGCTCATCCTCTACCAAGAAGAAAGATAAGGACTTAGCATTCAAAGCTAGCCAAGAGAAGGGCAAGGCAAGACTTGAGTATGAGAGCTCAAGTGATGATGAAGTTGATGATGAAAGTCTTGCTCTCATGGTGAAGAAGACCGCCAAGATGCTAAAGAAGCTCAACAAGAGTGGCATCAAGTTTGATGGCAAGAAGAAGTTCTTCACAAGCTCTAGAAGGAAGCCAATCTCCGAGATAGATTGCTACAATTGTGGAGAACTTGGTCATCTAGCTCACCAATGCACAAAGCCCAAGAAAGACAAGTTCAAGAATAAGAACAAGAACAAGGGCAAGAAAGATGTCTCAAGCAATGAAGATGAAGATGAGAAGAAAAAGAACAAGCCATACAAGAAGAGAGATGGCAAGAAGAAGGATTTTCACAAGAAGAAGAAGAGTGAAAAGGCTTACATCATCGGTGATTGGCTCACGGATATTGATTCATCTAGTGGATCATCCGATGATGATAATGACAACGAGAAGGTGGCCGCCATTGCTATTGACTCATCATCTTCACCGCGACCATCGCCATCATCCTCTACACACCTATGCCTTATGGCCAAAGGTGAACGAAAGGTATCACATGATGATGATAGTTGTGGTGATGATCATGCTCATAATGATGATAGTGATAGTGATAGCGATGATGATGAATATGAGTCACCTACTTATGATGATCTTGCTAAATTGCTAAAGAAATACACTAAGATCATTATAAAGACTAGAGCTAAAAATGAAAAGCTTGAAATTAAGAATGATTCTCTTTTAGCTAAATGTGAGATAGCAAAAAGGCTAGTGTTGAGCTTAGAGAAGCAAATGATGCTATGTCATCCAAACTCAAGGAGCTCAAATCTTCTAAGAAAGAGCTTAAAGATAAACATGATAAACTTGAGTGGGTGCACAAAGAGCTCATCACTAGCCATAACAAGCTAAAAGATAAATATACTACTCTCAAGATTAATCATGACAATCTTATTATTGCTCAAGAATTTTTACCCAATGAGCCACATGATGCTACTAATGATGTTGTTAAGATTGATATAGCTACATCATATGATGACTTAATTGATGAGAGCATTGAGCAAGGATCTAGTGGCAAAGGACAAGCAAGTGGTTGAGTGCAATGACTATGATGAGTATGTCAAGCTCAAGCATGATAATGAAAAGCTAAAGAAAGAGTTTGAAGAGTTCAAAATCAACAACACCATTGTGCTAGAAACTCTTGATCATGATGGTGACTTGATTCTTGAGAATGAGAAGCTAAAAGAAGAAAACAAGAAACTCAAGGAAGAGAGAAACAATGTTGCACTCAAGGAAGATAAAAGTAGTGATGCACTCAAGGAAGAGAACAAGAAGCTCAAGTTGGAAAAAGGAGCATCTCAAGATTGGATTAAGCAAGTTCACTAGAGGCAAGTATCTTCAAAGTGAGCTTCTAATGAACACCATCATGAAGATAGATAGAAGTGGCATTGGGTACATGGCAAACAAAGAGAAGAAGGCTCAAGATCAACAACAACTAATCAAAGCCAAAGCCAAAGCCAAAGAGATGCTTTGAGTGTGGACAAGAAGGACACTTTGCTCATGAGTGCCAAACTCCACCACCACAACCCTTGCCCAAGCATGCTAGACCCTTTGCCTTCAATGCTCACTATATGCTTAGAAATGATTCTAGTGGAAAGATGAAAGTGATGTTCTTAGGACCTCCAAATAAGAATAGGCCTAAGAAAATTTGGGTTGCAAAGTCACTTGTTGAGAAGGTGAAGGGCCCTCAATAAGTTTGGGTTCCTAAAGCTTGATCTCTTGTATGTAGGTGAACTACAAGACCGGTGGAAGTTATTGGGGTATTGATAGTGGTTGCACACAACATATGACCGGTGATCCTCGTATGTTCACCTCACTAGATGAAGAAGTAGATGGACAAGAAAGAATCACATTTGGAGATAATTCAAAGGGCAAGGTCAAAGGATTGGGCAAAGTGACAATATCAAATGATCATTCCATCTCCAATGTGCTATATGTTGCTTCATTGAGTTTCAACTTGCTATCCGTTGGACAATTGTGTGATCTTGGCTTCCAATGCTTGTTTACCGAGAAGGAGGTTGTTGTGTCCAAGAAGGATGATGATCAGTGTGATATTCAAAGGGTTTAGATACAACAACCTATATCTAGTAGGACTTCACCTCTGAAGATGCAAACTTGAAGATATGTCTATTCACCAAAACAATAGTTGGGTGGCTATGGCATAGAAGACCTGCTCATGTTGGGATGAGCTCACTCAAGAAGCTTATGAAGAATGATTTGGTGAGAGGGTTGAAGGATGTGAAGTTTGAGAAGGACAAGCTTTGTAGTGCATGTCAAGCCGGCAAGCAAGTTGCAAATACCCATTCAACAAAAGCTTTCATGTCAACCGCAAGAGTGCTAGAACTCCTTCACATGGATTTATTTGGACCAACAACATATAAGAGTTTGGGAGGAAATCTTTATTGTCTTGTGATTGTTGATGATTATTCAAGGTATACATGGGTATTCTTCCTTCATGACAAATCCAAAGTTGCATCTTGCTTCAACAAGTTTGCCAAGAGAGCACAAAATGAATTTGAAGTAAAGCTCAAGAAGATAAGAAGTGACAATGGGAAAGAATTTGACAACACAAACATAGAAGCTTATTGTGATGAAGTTGGAATCAAACATGAAGTCTCCACAACGTATACTCCTCAACAAAATGGTGTAGTTGAGAGGAAGAACCGAACATTGATCACTCTTGCAAGAACAATGCTTGATGAGTACAACACCCCCGAAGCTCTATGGGTGGAAGCAATCAACACCATATGCTATGCATCCAACCATCTATTCCTTCAAAAGTTCCTTGGCAAGACACCTTATTAGTTGCTCAATAGGAAAAAGCCAGACGTCTCCTTCTTTAGGGTGTTTGGTTGCAAATGCTATATCTACAAGAAGCGGCAACACCTAGGGAAGTTTCAAAGATGTTGTGATATTGGTTTTCTTGTTGGTTACTCATCAAAGTCCAAAGCATATAGAGTATTTAATCATGCCACTGGCTTGGTTGAAGAAACATATAATGTGGAATTTGATGAATCTAACGGCTCCCAAGGAGCACATGAGAATCTTGATGATGTAGGTGATGAACCATTGAGGGAGGCTATGAAGAACATTCCAGTTGGAGACATCAAGCCTAAAGATGATGAAGATGATGTACAAGTGATTGATCCATCTTCTTATCAAGTGTGCCACAAGATGATGAAAAAGATGGGAGAGTAGAAAATAAAGACACTCATGTCTCCCATGAACAAATGATGGTACAAGCACAAGATGTTGATGCTCCACAACCTCCCCCTCGAGTGGTCAATAGAAGAAATACACCCCTACTTCAAGATCATCCACAAGATCTCATCATAGACAGTCCATCAAAGGGTGTAATGACTCAATCTCAAAAACTTGCTTCATTTATTGCTCATCACTCTTTTGTCTTTTGCTTTGATCCTACTAAGGTATAAGAAGCTCTTCAACACCCAAATTGGATAAATGCCAAGCATGAAGAGTTGAATAACTTCACTCGCAATGAAGTTTGGACTCTTGAAGAGCGGCCAAAAGGTGCAAGAGTCATTGGAACAAAGTGGGTATTCCAAAACAAGCAAGATGATCAAGGTGTTGTTGTGAGGAACAAGGCAAACTAGTTGCAAAGGGGTTCTCTCAAGTTGAAGGTTTAGATTTTGGAGAGACCTTTGCCCCGGTTGCAAGATTAGAAGCCATCTATATCCTCCTTGCATATGCATCACATCATGAAATAAAACTTTATCAAATGGATGTGAAAAGTGCATTTTTAAATAGCTTTATTAATGAACTAGTCTATGTTGATCAACCTCCCGGGTTTGAAGACCCTAGATATCCTAATCATGTTTATAGGTTGTCCAAGGCATTATATGGGCTTAAGCAAGCCCCCAGAGCTTGGTATGAGCGCCTTTAGGACTTCCATATTGAGAAGGGCTTCACCATTGGGAAGGTCGACACCACACTATTCACCAAGAAGCTTGATGGGCATATCCTTCATTTGTCAAGTGTATGTTGATGATATCATCTTTGGATCATCAAATGAAGATTCATGCAAAGAATTTGGTGAATTGATGTCAAAGAAGTTTAGAGATGTCAATGATTGGAGAGCTTACATTCTTTCTTGGTTTTCAAGTCAAGCAAATGAGAGAAGGGATTTTCATCTCTCAAGAGAAATATACTAATGATCTTCTCAAGAGATTCAAGATGGATGAATATAAGCCAATCAAGACTCCAATGCCAACCAATGGACATCTCGACCTAGATGAAGGGAGGTAACCCTGGTTGATCAAACTCTCTACCGCTCTATGATTGGTAGCTTATTATATTTGCCCACATCTAGGCCCGACATCATGTTTAGTGTGTGTATGTGTGCTAGGTTTCAAGCTAATCCTAAGGAAACTCATTTAATTATTGTAAAAAGAATTCTTAGGTATCTTAAGCACACACCAAGCATTGGCCTTTGGTATCCCAAAGGAGCTATATTTGAGTTAGTTGGCTATTCTGATTCAGATTATACCGGTTGCAAAGTTGATAGAAAGAGCACATCCGGAGGGTGCCATTTGCTTGGTAGATCACTTGTGTCTTGGTCCTCCAAGAAACAAAATAGTGTGGCTTTGTCCACCGCCGAAGCAGAATACATTGCCGTGGATGCTTGTTGTGCATAAATACTTTACATGAAACAAACTTTGCTAGACTATGGTGTAGTTCTAGATAAAGTACCTCTTTTGTGCGATAATGAAAGTGCGGTAAAACTTGAAAATAATCCGGTTCAACACTCTTGCACCAAGCACATAGATATCCACCATCACTTTCTTAGAGATCATGTTGCTAAAAATGATATATCACTAGAAGGTGTAAGGATCGAGGATCAATTGGTGGATATCTTTACTAAACCGCTAGATGAGGCAACATTTTGTAGATTGTGAAATAAACTAAATGTGCTTGATTTTAGTAACTTCACTAAAAATTGAGCTTGTGTTGTCCCTTGCATTGCATTGTAATATACAACATGTTTAATGCTTTATAATGCATATAGGGCTTGTCTAACATGGTTAAGATAACCGCCGAAAAGCGTGTGAAGAAGCTTAACCTTGGATCAAACTTGACAAGCAACTAGATTTACATTCAAGTATTGCATATGCATGAATGTTGTTTTGTCGTTTATCTTAAATTGCCCTCTTATTGCCTAATTTCTTAAAAAGAATTATAGCCTAAGGCAAAATATTTTGAAAAACTTGAGGGTTTGAGAGATGTCACTCACATCAGTCCCAATTGGTGTTTATTTGGATCTTATTGGAGTTGGGACTTGATTGGGAACAGGCAACGCGGAGGACTTTGAAGATTCACTGAAGAAAGTGTGATCGGACGCTGCACCGGACTCTGATGTCCAGCGTCTGATTAGTTCACAGGAGGTGAACCTGCTGCCGAAGGAGTGACCGGATGCTGAAATAGTGTTTTTCCAGCGTTCGGTCAGGAGGAGCTTCAGCGTTCGGTCGATGATGAAGATGTCAAGGCTAGGTGATCAAACTCTGGCTGTGTCCGGTCGGTGTCCACCGGACATGTCCGGTCATGATTCCAGAGGATTTGGACCTCTTTGGAATCGACCGAATGTTGGGTGGTAGCGTCCAGTCGCTACCACCGGAGCGTCCGATTAGTAGAAAACATGCGGCATCAGATCTCTTTTCCCATTTCCTTCTCTGACTCGGGGGGGCACCTTATTTAGTCTTAGCACGACATTGTCCTATCCCATACTGCCTCCATCGCCGTGCCGACATCACCGCAAGCCCTAGCCGCCATCCTTCATGCCAGCAACCACACGCCACTGCAGTCATCGTGCCCTGCTCCACATCACGCCTCTGCTCCCGCAATAGCTTCGCTACGCCGTCGTGCCTCCTTGCCCACGCTTGCATCTGCCCACGCTGCCATCCTATGCTAGAGCCACCCAAGCCGTCGCTGTGCTACCTAGGTTCACGCCGCCCGAGCGTCAGCGCTGCCGTGCCCTAGCTCCACCACCAAGCAAGCCCGCGGTGCTCTACATTGGATCCTTGCCGATGATTTCAATTGCAATCCAGTGCCATCGATCCATCACTGCAAACCCTAGCCTCATGATTCGGTGGTTCCCCATGCGTCGTCTCTTTTCTCCTCGAGTCGCTGGTTCATCAGGTAGCAAGCCCGTCGTTTCAATTTCATACCTAATTGCTTGCTTCCTAGGGTTTCACATCTATTAGATATATCATATTTATTTATATATCCTTCTATCCCATCGTGCAACGAGTTGGTGCCGTTGAGGTGTCAGTTGCAGTTGACAGTCAACTCAAAGCCAAGCTCGCGAGTAAGGATCGAGGCCAAGCCTCGGAAGCGACAGATTGATAGTTAATCTTTGTCAGTGGTAGTTTTTCTTTAGATTATCAGATGGCTCGCACGAACAATGTCGGTGGTGGTCCCGGTGATGAGGATCTGAGGCCCCCACCTCGCCAGCCTACAGAACCTAAAGGCAAGGCGACCAAGAAGCTGACAGTCAGGAAGCACAAGTATCCAGATGCAGATACAGCGAGAACCACCGCAGTTGTAGAGGCCGCAGAGCGTGCCAAGAGAGGAGGCGCTCGTAGTGGAGTATGGATTGCCGATCCACTTTCACCAGAGGTAATGGCTACATTTCAGTATGTTAAGCATCTTCATGGTGGTCCAGCTGGGACCCTAATGATTGGAGGATGGCGAGTTGCCATTGATGAGGTTCAGCCTCAAGGGGAGCCACAGCAGCAGCCTCAGCCAGCTTAGCAGACATAGGAGGCACAACCGACACATCAGTCTCAGGAGGGTGAGCAGATCCAGCAGGCCGAGGAGATAGAGCCGGCACCACAGCCACAGTTATACCGCTCTGGTTGCACTCGTGTCCCAGTTTCACCGAGGCCAGTCACTCAGAGGAGGGGTTCTCGTCCACCACCTCGACCATAGGGTCCTCCTCCAGTGACCCATCTTGACCTAAGGGCCGCCACGGCCAAGCAGGTGCAGCAGTTGAGGTTTGTTGACTTTGAGGTATGGTTTCCACCTAGGAGGGATGAGAGAGCATCAGAGGGATTCTATACACCTCTGCAGTAGGACTTCTACAATACCTATCTGAATAGTGGAGCGGTCTTTAGACCACAGAGAGTGTGCACCATCGAGTCTATTATTGCAGCAGCTGGAGAGCACATTTGCCCCTACCTTGCATATTTGCCGGGGCTGATAGATCTGATTGGATGGACTAGATTATATGTTCCATCTTGGCTTCGGTAGTTCTATGCTTCTCTCTTTATTGACCCGCACCATAACTTTATTCACTTTGCATTTGGTGGCAGAGACTATCGGTTGACGAGCACCAGGGCCAGGGAGATTCTTAGGCTTCAGGAGTAGCCAGTCAGGCTCCATGAGGTGTGCTATGGACAGACTGCACCCCCAGACGCCCTCATGGTGGCATGGTACCCCCCATAGACTTGGTACGTCACTGCTTTATTGAGCCTTTTGGCGAGGGGTCGAGGAGGAACCCTAATGATCTCACATGCCACTACTCACGTGCTTGAGGCTATTATGAGGACTTTACTCCCGAGGATGGGATACAGAGAGGGATTGACTCGGATTCAGCTATGGCTTCTAAACTCTCTCATGCAACAGACAGTCTTTGACATCTAGGATTTTCTTCTGTCAGAGATGGAGGACACTATAGCTGAGGGCTTTAGAGGTCATAGGCAGCTACCCTATGCTCACTAGGTCATGTTCCTTATCCATAGAGCTATTTTAGTTAAGTCGCCTGAGATGATTGCTGAGTACAGTGGTGCCACGACAGAGTTCCCTGATTATAACCTATCTTAGATGATCCATCATAGTACACCATAGGCATCGAGTCAGCCATGCCATCGTCTAGAGGTGCCAGAGACTACAACCCAGTAGGATGATATCATTAGGGGTATTGCAGCTACAGAGGAGGAGGAGCTTGCTCAGTAGGAGGGGTTGGTCACTAGCGAGCTCAGTGACATTTTTTATGATGATTACCAGCCCATTCCACATATGCCTCCATGATGACATGATATTGAGGCCAGTAGCTCTAGTTCAGCGCCACCTGCCCTGTAGACTGACCCCGCTCTTCTAGCTATACTTGAGCGGATGAGGCAGGACCAGGCCAGACAGGCTCAGGAGACAGCTGCTACACTTGCACAGTTCCAGACTCAGCAGGACGAGTTCTAGCAATAGCAGCTAGTCATTCAGTAGTAGACACAGGCACTACATCAGCAGCAGCAGGCTATGCATCAGCAATAGATCCTCATGCAGCAATAGCTTCTTGGATTCATGCAGCATGTAGTGACAACGATTAGGGCCCCACCACCACAGACCTCACCCCAGCTTAGTCAGCCTGCCACCACTTCCACAACTCTAGCGTTACAGCCTAGTGGGCTTCAGAGTCAGGGACAGCCACCAGCATAGTTTGCTTCTCCTACAGAGCAGGTGTCCCAGTGGTTTGCTACGTCAGTGCCAGCCCCGTAGTTCACACCGTTTCATATGGGCTTCACACTGGCTGAGACGTCATCGCTGCTAGAGCTAGAGACCACAGTGTCTAGGAGCCTTGGTGCTTCCTTCAGTGAGTTGACAGGGCAGCCCACTCCTCCATACCTACATGTTCTAGGTCCTTCTATAGCTGCACCTATCATAGCGACAACAGAGATGCTCCTCTCCTCAGTGGCATCATTAGAGCCGGTTGCTTCAGTTTTACCAACTCAGCCTACAGCAGCACCAGTTCCTGGTCCAACCCAGACTACTTCAGCATCACTACCAGCTATAGAGGGTTAGACAGCTCAAAGCTTAGGATCAGACGATGATGGCACCTAGTTCCACCTTGCTCCTCGTACCTCAGTGCCTGGCTCGTCCGCTGTAGCCCTGCCGACTGACCCGTAGGTTTTGGTGTTTGACGCCAAAGGGGGAGAGGGTTCGAGTATGTTAGGCTTAGGGGGAGCTTAGTTATTATATTAGCTTATCTATTTATATTATATTTGGAGTTTCTATTTGTTAGATACACTATTATGCTTTTTTGTGTGTGATACATTATGCATTCATGTTTACTACTATATCTATGTGATAGTGATATCTACGTGATCGTGATATATGACATGTGTGCTCTCTACTTTGAATTCTTTATATGTCATATCACTTGTGTTTTGCTCATTTGTCTTTGCTTCCGTGCTTTACTCCGATGCAAATGAGCTTTATTACTTGTACTCATGCATATTTCATATCTTTTGAGTACATCATGATGGCTTGGGTCATATAAGCTTGTCTAACACTTTTGTTCTTATTGCCTAAAGCTTATACGATCCAAGCATGTTAAAAACCTCATCTCTTTCACATACTCGATGTAGTATTGTCATCAATCACCAAAAAGGGGAAGATTGAAAGCATCTAGGCCCCTAGTTGGGTTTCGGTGATTAATGACAATATGTGATTACTGGGACTAATGTATGTTTTATAGAAATAATTAAGTTAGGTCATGATAATGGAGATCGATTGGGCAATCATGGTTGTCATGCCCCTACGATGGAAATCGTTTCAGTTTTCAAAGGATGGACGACAAGGTTAAGGATGAACTAGTTCTAAGTGTCGATTGGAGTTGGAGAGACACTTAGAGTAGTTTAGGACTTTATTTTTCCTTTAACCGTACTATTAAGGGGGGTATGAATGGGTAGCTTGACCTAGGTGAGTCTAGTGAGTTAGGTATGGTGCACACTTGTTAAAACTAGCACTAGGTAGCTCCACAATAGCCCTTTGATTCAATGGAGCAAACCTCATTCACATATATTCGAGAGTTGGAAGTGAATGGAGGGTCAAATACTAACCGAACGCTAGCTCCGGGGTGACCGACGCTGGTTCATAGTCCAGTCAGTTCATTTGACCAAGGTGAAAGTGTCTAGAAGTAACCGGACGCTGCGAAGTCATGTCACCGGACGCTGAAGGCCAGCGTCCGGTCGACTCTAGTAAGGTCTCAAAGAGGGAGAATACTGACTGGATGCTGCTTAGCAAGTGACCAGACTCTGGAGGTCCAGCGTTCGGTCGACATCAGTAAGGTTCCAGAGAGGGAAAATCGTGACCGGACGTGTCCGGTTAGTGCTGACCGGACACTGCCAGCGTCCGGTCACACTGTAAACACTGGAGTTCGGGGTATACTGATCGGGGCATCCGATCAACTTGACCAGAGCGTTCGGTCACCCCACAGAAGCACATAACGGTTTGTTTTTCAGCCCATGTTATAAATAGAACCTCCACTCGTATGTGGGGGTACTTTTGCTCATTCCAATAGCTGAGAAACACCTTAGAGAGTGCTAAGAAGAGCAAGGTCCTAGTGAGGTGATTGAGATTTGAGAATCCCAAAGAGAGCCCTCATGAGTGAAGATCAAGAGTAGCAAACTGTGCATCCACCTTCTCATTAGGCTTGTCATGGTCAAGTGAGAGTTCGTGCTTGTTACTCTTGGTGATCGCCATCACCTAGACGGCTTGGTGGTGATTGAGAGTTCGGTGATCACCCGGCGGAGCTTGTGGGTGACCCAACTCATGTTGTGAGCGGTTATGGGTGATTCACCGTGATAGAGTGTCGAATAATCAACCCGTAGAGAGCACTTAATCCTTGTGCGGATCAAGGGGGAGCTACACCCTTGCGCGGGTGCTCCAACGAGGACTAGTGGGGAGTGGCGACTCTCCGATACCTTGGCAAAACATCGCCGCGTTCCTTCCTCTCTATTTACTTTGAGCATTTACTTCAAGCAATTCAATTCGTGTCTTTACATTCTTAGAATTACCATGCTAGAGTAGGATTGGAACTTAGGTTGCAAGTCTTTTGTGTGGTAGAACAATTAGGAACACTTTCTAGGCACAAGGGGTTAATTGGGCTAATCATAGAATTTAATTATTGCGAAGAAATTTAGAATTAGCCCAATTCACCCCCCTCTTGGGCATCTTGGTCCTTTCAGTGCCGCCGTCTGCCCAGACGACACCCCCGGTTGCCCCATCACTGACATGTCCGCTAATGCGGATGATGGCTCTGGCTGTGCTGTCTTCGCCTATGGCATCACGGTTGTGCCTGGCCACATCGCGCCTGCCATGGGCACCCTAGATGTGCTTTCGGTCACCTGCCCTCCCATAGAAGCGGCTGATGGCTACGCCTCCCTGGTCGACCCTGTGGTCACCCCGGTCACGCTCTTGCCAGCCTCGGACGCGGTGCTAGACGAGTCCTGGTGCACCCACCGAAGGGCGAGAGTCTTCTTCGGCACCAGCTTCAGGAGGGTCCCGTGGCCCCCACTGCTGCGGAAGGCACGACGGTTAGTTCGTGGTAAAAAATTCATCAAAAAACAAAAGAACAAAAAAAATTCTCAGCTTACCTTGACGTCGTCGGGCGCCAACATTTCGAGGTCGGCCCGCCCGACCCCGGCTGTGACTCCTCATCACGCTGCCATTTTGAGCCCTCTCTTTGCTTAGGAGGCTCAGACGAGGCAGAGCCACCAGCTCCCCTCGGCTCCGAGGGCGCCGTAGAAGGCCTGGATGGAGCAGGGCAACTTGCTCCAATCGTCTTCGGGGGTGAGTCCTCCCCTCTTGCTCTAGGAGATGCCATGGGAATGGCCCCACCTATGGTGAAGGTAGGTCCTTGTCCACGCTGGCCAGATCGTCCCACAGGATGGGCAACCTAGAGCTATCGCCCCCTTCCTCTTCTTCTTCCTCCTCCTCAACTTCCTCCTCTGACAAGCCTTGGCATTGCTTCCCCTACTACAGCTTTGCCCACTCCCTTGCCCACCGTTTCTTTTCCTTGTCATCCTTCTCCTTCTTCTTCTACTCATCTACGGCACGGTTCATTGCCCTCACAGCCGCATGCTCCGGCAGCGGCGTGACTGAGGCCTGAAAGACCAAACTGCCAGCAGCTCGATGAAGCCCAGCTCTAGCCGCATCGTGGGATGTCTTGGGATCAAGAACATGGCGTCAGACTCATCTCACTGTTGCAAAGTGGCCCCTGAGTGAGCACCGTCCCACTAAGTTCAATGATGGGACCATCCTAAACAACGGGAGGGCATGTGCCATCAGCGGTGCCACCCTTCTCACCTGATATGCTCCAATGATGTCGGCCTCACGAAGGTCATGGCTCCTTAGCAACACGACAGCCTCAAGGATGTTGCACATCCTCCTCTTCTCCTTGTTGGGTGGCCCCCACAGCCACATCGGCGGCGCCCTTGATCAAGTGCCCGGTGAAGTCTAGCAAGGGGGCGACGGGGTTGTTCTTCAAGTAGAACCACTATGCATGCCACCCCTTGTTGGATCTAAACAACTGGTAGGGCATGTACTCGGTCGCCCGCTGCCCCCGAAGGTGGATGCCCATGTATCCTATCGACACTGGGATCTCCTAGCTCTGTCCTTCTGCCTGTGCAGGGAGATAGCAAAGAAGTACCTCCACAACTCGAAGTGTGGCTCGATCCCTAGGTACCCCTCATACATCATGATGAAGGCCACGATGTGTTGGATCCCATTGGGATGGAGGTGTTGCAGCTCGACCTGGTAGTGGTGCAGCGGCCCCTAGAAGAACAGATGAGGAGGGATCCCAAGCCCACGCTCGTGGAAGGGCTCGAAGCAGATGATGTAACCATCGGGCTACATTGGCACCTCCTCGTGGCCTAGAACCAGCCACCCCATCACGTCAGTCCTCCAGTGAAGAAGACCATGCTTAACGAGGCCTTCCATGCATGTGTGGGTGACGTCGGAGCAGTACCATGACTCCATGGAAAGAAGAGACAGAGGAGCGAGGATTTTTTGGTGATGGTGGAGAAGCGAAAGCTACGGATCTGGGGCGCTAGCGACGGACTAGCAGAGGTAGCAGATCTAAACGACGGTGGCGGAAAGGTAGAGAAGGCAAGATGATAGTTTGGCTCACCAAAACATAAATGGGGAGCCCGCTATTTATAAGGTGGGGGTGAGATGAGAGGCCAACCGTCCACCTAGATCGACATGCCCGACACACCACGCCACTTTGCCTCTCTAGGAATCATGCACACGCCACCCTCGGCTGCTCCTCGAAGGGCATGCTGGACAGCGATTTGCCCCCTTGATGGGCTGAAAACCACCGCATGTAAGTAGGGATACAGAGTTAAAAATGCTCCCACGGCCCATTAAGGCCTAGGAGTTCGAAGGTTAGCCCACCGATGGGTTCACAACCACTCCAGGGCACCTTTAGAGTGAGGGATGTAGCGGGATGGGCCTACTAGCGGCCAATACCTAGGCACATGAGCACCATGGGCATCCTGCCCATGTTCGAATCTTGACAGAGCACGGTCCATGGTTTTTCCTCGAAGAAAGGAAACGAGCCCCCAGCACCGATCGAACGGACCCGAGAACTATATGGACTGGCCATCAGGAATCTAGAGTCAGTCACTAGCTGACCCATACTGGACCCCCATGAACGGGAAGCTAGGGCCCCACTCAAACTTGCCCGTTAACAGCTCATCGAGCACCATAGTTCGTCTATCGAGGAAAATATGGCACGGCTCAGCTCCTTCATTTTATCAAAAACGCTTGAGGGAGGACGACCTTAAGACGAGCTGACCCCTCGACTAGACCCTTGCTGCGTGTGGGGGCTCAAGAGTTGGACTCACAAGGAGATCGAATACACGATCGCATAACAATGGCGGATCAGTCGGATCCTAGAGAGGAATCATAATCAAGAGAGATCTTCTCTGATCCCCCGAATCACGTAGCTACATGCTCCCAACGAGTCCGAACACAAGGAATCTCGACCATGCCAAGACATACCACGGCCCATAAAGGGAGATCAAGATCCCCAGAATCCTTCCATCCAAAAAAGCCTTCGAAGGAGTATCCTACTCCTCCACAGCCTCAGGGGCTACTGTCGGGTACCAGTATCAGGGATACCCGGAAGAAGGAAGCTAATGGCCGCAAACGCTAACTCCCTCAGATGGTCAAGAGCGTATCTTGGTCTCGCCCGACCTCGAGAGCACGGGCTCCGTCTTGCCCGACCTCTAGGATAGAGGATCTGGGTCACCCGACCCCAAGGGCGCGGGCTCCGTCTCGCCTGACCCCTCGGGCGAGAGCCCCGTCACATCTGACCCCGAGGACGCGGGCTCTGCCTCACTCGATCCCGAGAGCATGGGCTCCATCTCACCTGATCTTGAGGGCATGGGCGCGGGCTTTGTCTCGCCCGACCCCCAAGGACGTGGGCTCCCCCTCGCCCGACGGAGGTCCTTATCGTCCCCCAACCACTATGGGTCTGAAAGTTTGAGTCCAGGGTCAAACTTCTGACGCCAGAAGGGGAGCAGGTGTGCCTTGACCTATGGCCACGACGGTCCATGTCTGAGGACGCACGTCGCTAGCAGCAGCGGGCGTGCCGGCGTTGTACTACCTACTCCTCGTACAGCCTCAGGCGGAAACATCAATGCGCCATACCGTCCGCTGGGAAGGGATAGAGCACCATGACTGGCTGATGACGCCCGTGTACAGCTGTCAGTGATGAACAGGGCTGCGACGTGGAGCCACCCCGTCGTCATCTACAGGGCCGGCGGGACCCACATAAAGGAGATAGAAAACGTTGCAATCCTAGAAGCCTTCCTCTCCTCGTCTCTTTCTCTCTCTCTCTCCGATGTAACCTGCATCTTCCCCTTCATTTATAAAAGGTGAAGCAGGGCACCCCATGGAGGGGGCAATTCCAACACACATCTAACACGTCTGAGCAGCAAAAGGCTTAGACACCCAATAGTAGATAGAGAGCTCAATCAGACTCACTCTTTTCACCAGAGACTTAGGACCTTCTCCCTCTCTTGCCTTTTTGTAACCCCTACTACAAACCAAGTGTCGGTAACACGAGCAACAACAGACTAGACTGTAGGGACATTTCGCCCGAACTAGTATAAATCCATAGAGTAAATTGCATGGTCGGTCCTTAAAGTATTGGGCTGATTTCGTCTAGGGTCTCCAAACTATGAAATCGCACTATTGACTCCCCAATCTACTTAATTCGGTCCTTGTAGGCCCTAAATAGCCTAGGCGGTGTCAAGCAGTCGACGTGGTTGTCGACGTACGCACGATCTCATCTTGGGCTACTCCGCTCACATGTTCCGTCTCCATCGTCTCAACCGCGTAGATACTCCTGCTCTTCCGGCTACTCCACCACAGAACCTGCCACGCTCTGGGCCCTCTTTGACATCGCCGGCCGCTACATCGTGTCTCTGGGCCACGCAACAGCAACTTTCGCCGAGGCCCATAGCCGCACGGAGCCCAATGTCATCGACGCTGTCCTCGTGCTCGAGGACCACGCACTCGGCGGCTTCCCCGGCGCATCCGACCCTATGCGGTCGTTGCTCTGTTCCAGCGCGCTCGCGGAGCTCGCCTAGTTCGTCGCCGCGGTGAGGAAGGTCCCGTTCGTGAAGCCCCTGCCAAGGAGGGATCCAGGCTGTGGCTCCAGCGACGGGTGGGAGAGCTTCACGGCGGCAGGGAGGGAGTCGCCGCTGAGGCACGTTCCACAGTGGCTGCCCTGCTTCCCTGAGGGGTGGGAGGAACAGTTGCGAGTTCGCTGCTAGGAGGAGAGGAGAAGGAGAGGAGCATGTGCTAGCACCGCTTGGTGAGGCTGGTCAGGTACCTAGGCGCCTAGAACAGGAATAACGGCCGCTCGCCGGTGCAGATGTTCTTGCTCATGTGTCCCCCCTATAGGTGGTTGTCCTCGAATGGGATCTTCCCCATCAGTAGCTCGAAGCAGACCATCCCAAAATTGTACACGTCTGCCTTCTCCATGCACTTGGCCGCCTCCTACTCTAGCCGGGGCATACCAGATGCAAGGGTTTGAGGCGGTGACAGCGGCATTGATGGCGTTTGTTGCTTTCGCCGATGCCCTAGGGCTGGGCCTAGGGTTGGCGGTGGCCACGGTCGCCGCGGACTGCCCGAACCCGACGACCTTGACGTGGAGGGGCGCGTCGCCGTGCCGCGTCCTGACGAGCACGTTGGATAGGGTTTAGGTCACCGTGGTAGATCTTCCTTGAGTGTAGGTACTCCATGTCACGCGCGATCTGCAGCATCATGTCGATGATGACGGCGAGCGGGAAGGGCACCGGCCCCTTGGCACTGTTCACCTCCTTGATGTGGCTAGCTAGGTCCTTGGTCATGAGCTGGTCCATGACGAGGAAGAACTCGCGCTTGTCCTCGTCGTGGAAGTAGTATCGGCAGTGCGCCACGTTCGGGTGTGCCACGGAGGTGAGCAGCGCGGCCTCGGCGCCCACGGCGTCGGCGCCGACGAAGTGCTTCACCACGAAGGCCTCCCCCATCCACTGCACCTCCTTGAGGTTGCCCACCAGGCGCCTCCGGACGTGGAAGTCGCCCTGCAGGAGCACGGACGCCGGGTGCACCTTCCCGCGCGGCGCGGTCAGGAGGTCGGCCAGCCGGTGCTCGCTCCGCGTCAGCGGCTCCGGCGAGCCCTGGGCTCCTCCGTTCGTCAAGGTACTGCGATAGGAGCCACCGGTCCTCCTTCCACGCCACGTCCATTCTGGCGGCGAGCTCACGCGTCGCCAGGTACCGCGCGCCGAGCCTTTGCCGGAACAGCCTCGGCTCTAGCATGTCCCTGTCGTAGTCCTTGGCGAACAGCAGCTGCCGCCGGGCGAGCTCGTCCGGGTCGGACCTCGTGACCTCCGAGACAAGCTCGACGGCCTCTAGCACCACGGCGACGCTCCAGAGCAGGCTGTGCATGTGCTCCTCCACGCAGTCGGCGCCGTGCGTGGCCGCGGCGGCGTGCGCCCACCAGCTGTCCCACGGCTCCACGCAGTGGCGGACGTGCCCGAGGTCCGTCCGAGAGAAAGAAAGGAGTGAGGTGGAGAAGATGAGATCATGCGTACGTGGACAGCCACGTCGACGGCTTGACACCACCTGAGCTGTTTAGGACCTACATGGACTGAATTAAGCAGATTGGGGAGTCCAAACGTGCGATTTCATAGTTTTGGGACCTAGACGAAATCAGTCCAATACTTTAAGGACCGGACGTGCAATTTACTAAAATCCTTATATCCTCCTAGTACAACCATCCAGATCAGACGCGTAAACTAGAAATTTACGAGCCGATGATTCAAAACACCGACGGTAAGGAAATGCAAGACATCAGCATGAAGAGGAGGAATATTTGGGGGGGGGGGGGGGGGGGGAGAGAGAAAAAGAACAACGAACGAGTAAGAAGTGGTCTCGCCTAGCCCACTAGACAGCCAAACTATTGGAGTATAGAGAACAGAAGTTGAAGAGTAAGGATCATTGAATTGGCTCATGGAATTGCTCTTTAAGAAAACTGTCGTGGGTGATTCCTTTTCATTGCAGTATAGTACTAGGTTAGCTTTTTAACTGTCAAAAAATTACAGGAGATCTCTTAGTCACTCCATAAAACAATCTCTTCTTGCAAATCCTTTTAGATTTACTTCACAGGCTATGACTAAAACCTGACAGCAGGAAAGAATGTACAGGCCAAGCATGTTGAGAGGGCGGGCGTTCATCGGGATGCTGCGGCCTTCTCCATGTAGGTGTCCAGCATCTTGTTCTGCACTCTGCCGATGAACCTGACGCAGATGGGCGGCGTGACGTCGTACCTGGCGAGCAGCGCGTAGGGAATGGAGAAGAGCCCGTCCCCGCATATGAGCCCAGATGCAAACACCGGCGCAAACACCTGCGCGTCCTCCCTGTCCGTCCTGTTCCACATGTACAGGATCAAGCTCCCCACGCACATGTCGATGGAGACGGCCGGGACCAGCAAGAACGAGACAGCCATGCCGGTGACGCTCGGGATGTAATGCTGCGCAGGCCACTTGTTGTGCGTGGCCAGCTCCCGGACCGCACTCACGGCCAGCGCCAGCGCGAACAAGGCGACGCTGATGGCGAGGCAGTGTTCGGGCAGCTCGTGGTCCCCGGCTCCCAGCACGGCGATGGCGCGGTACACCTTGGCCATGGGCGCCTCGTACACCGCCTTCTTGCCGTTGGACTCGTAGAAGTGGTGGAACACGGTGAAGACGAGCGGGTTGACGACGCAGCCCATCGCCGTGCCGATGACCTGGCTCAGGAGCGTGGCCCGCGGCGAGGTGAGGGTGAGGTACCCTGTCTTGAAGTCGGACATGAAGTCGGAGGCGGTGGACACGACGGCCGACACGACGCCGCAGATGACGAGGCTCCCCACGATGCCGCCGTTCCTGGCCCCGATCCACGACGCGAACAGCAGGATCACCAGCTTGTTGTACTGCGCCGAGAAGTTGGTCTCGGCGACGCCCGTGCCGTAGGCGTTGCAGAAGGCCAGGAGCGGCGCGAACGCGTACGCGGCGGCGACGTGGTAGAAGCGCACCTGCCTGTAGATCAGCGGGATGGCGGCGGAGGAGAGCGCCGCCAGCACGACGTAGCCGCCGATGGCGAACGTGCTGGGTATGTGCTCCCGGAGGAACACCTGCGTCCTGCGGCGGTCGTCGAAGCTGAGGGCCGGCCGCGGCATGGAGTCCACGTTGGAGAAGGACCTGATCGTCTCAGCGGCTAGCTGGTGGTGGCGCATGGTGTGTATGGTCCTCAGCGAGATCACGATAAGCTGGAAGATGCCGTCGCCGAGAATCATAGCTATGGCGCCAAACACCTGTACTATCATGCAGTCAGTCAGAGCTAATCAATCAGTCATGCCTCTGGCTCCAGAGAGAGTGGCGGTTCTCACCTTGTAGCCGTTGAGGCCCTTTAGGCTGGTTTCCTGGAGACTGGCGTCGTACCAGATGCCTTTTTTGGTTTGGAGGTAGGGCCACATGATCCCCCAGGAGATGATGGAGCCGACGAGCATCGAGATGTTTATCAGGTAAGGGCTGATCATCCCCACACCAACGTAAGTTCCATTCATATTGATGTAGAATCTGCAGGCATCAGAAACAGTGCATCCGTGGATTGAATTGAAATGAAATGTGTGAATTCGTGGAGTCGATTTTCCGACTGACCCTTTACCCGTGTTTGTACGCGGTGAGCCCGAACGTCGGGAACGAAGTGAAGCCGCAGTTGGGTCCTCCGGTG
The DNA here is from genome assembly GCF_019320115.1 of Miscanthus floridulus. NCBI lineage: Eukaryota > Viridiplantae > Streptophyta > Magnoliopsida > Poales > Poaceae > Miscanthus > Miscanthus floridulus. The sequence goes on from NC_089584.1 coordinate 125,648,193, forward strand.
TAGAACCACTGGAAGATGGACCAAAGCAAGCTCCCCAGGCACGACCGGACGACGAGCGACACCTGCCTCCTGTGATCAGCAGAAACGTATGCAGCAACATCTATCCCTCAGCTCCAAGAATTCGCCAAGAACGTCACCATCAGGCTACCAATTCATGTGCCATTGCCACTCACTTTGCCTGCATGACACCGTGGGGGCTGTGGAAGCTGTTGATGAGGTGCGCCGTGGCCGAGCCGCTCGGGAATGTCAGCCGGTGGCGGATGATCATGGTCTGTTCACCGGTGGGATCGGACGACGGAGGGACGTGACGTCAGGACGCGGTGATCTCGTCGTGTGATGGTTGGTGGTCGGTCAGAGCATACGTACCTTCCTCATGGGCACGATGACGAGGAGGCCGACGAAGCTGACGAGGAAGAAGAAGGCCATCGTCCGGCCGAGCGTCGGCTCGCTGATATTCGCGCCGGGGATGTTCGCGGTGCTCGTCTTCTCCGCCGTCTCCCGGTCCATCCCGAGAAGATACGACCCGAACCCGCCTGCAGATTACACGCAGCGCATCGACGATGTCACGCATGGCGACGCCAGCGACCGGGCAACGATGGCAATGCCGTTGCCGTGCATACACAGGAACGACTACGAGACGAGATCAGGAACGGGCAGCCAGATCGCTTACCGCTGTACGTCATGCTGGCGCAGGCGACGACGCAGGTCTGGACGACGGCGTTCTCCTGGCGGGTGAAGGGGCGGTGCGGCACGCCCATCTGACCGAGCAGGCCCGTCCACGCCTTGAGGAGGAAGAACCCCAGCAGGGCCGCGGAGATGTTGAGCGACGGGATGATCCCCGACGTGAACACCAGGTTCATCATGACGCCGCTGAGCGCCACGCCCAGCGCGAGGCTCGCCGCCAGGGCGCGCCCCGTCACTTGCTCCGGCCACGGCGGGATGGGCTTCACCTCGAACGCCCGCTCCGTCGACGGGCCCTCCCGCGGGTCGCCGACCGACTCCATCCTCCACCCTCGCGGCGGTGGCGCTGCCTCGCTCTCGGTGCGAGCCGGTGACGGATAATGTTCGACGGCCGTGCAGCTCGAGCGGACGATTGGAGACAACGAGAGGCAGATTGGTTGCGTCCTTTTGGCTTGTGCACTTACTATTATTATATCGTGCTAATGTTGTGTCAGAGATGTATAGCTCTCCTAAATGACATGGGTACTCTCGCCGCTAGTGCTCTGGAAGAGTAGTTCAACGAAACGGTAATCTCGCAGTTTCGCCATGCTTTTGTTTCTCCTATACATATACAACTAAAAAGAACAAAAATAAGATAATTTTTTGGTGCAGATTTTTTTTTGGGTCGCTCCTCCCTTTCCGGCGGTGCGATACCCCGCGCGATAGAAAAAAAATTGTCATCCCTGCGATCTCCATCTGCTTTGAAGGAAACAAATTGATCCCCTGAGGCCATATGCATGGAAGGAAACAATAATCATGTATGGAAGGAAACAATCATGCGGTGCCCCTTTCTCGCTCGGTCAGATATCTTTCATCTCCACGTAAATCGGATCATCGATCGACGCCAGGCCAACATCGACGCGCCCCTCCTGTCCTTCCCGTGGTGCGCTCTCGCGAATCCACATCACCCCGCAGAAGACGTCGGACACCACAACGCCCTGCTGCCGCCACACGCCAGGCACTCGTCGGCCGGACGCCGCGACGCCAATCCCACCCTCAGACGCCGCCGGAACGCCCCCTCCTCGTCCGACAGCCATGCCGTCGACGCCGACCACCGTCAGACGACTGCGAAGAGGCCCTCGATGATGCCGCGCTAACAGAAGGCGACTGCAACTGCTTTATCAGGTGCGGTTTATGATTTCATCTTATTCTGGATGATAACTTTTTTCCTTCAATTTCCTTACTCCGCCAATGATTTCATGATAATCATGAGAAACACTACTATAAGATGATCGCTGCATATTTGAGATTATGCAAATTTTATTTAATCATGTTCCTGTGTGAACGAAGGTGCTATTGGAACCTGCTCATATGACTGCATCCTACCTCTCCCTATCCTCACCAGTTGCTATTAAGATCTCCTCCGGTGTTGTCCTCCTCTACTGATGCCCTCTCCACCGGGGCGAGGTCCATAGGATCCAGCTGGCCACAAGGTTGCGGGAGTCACTGTGGTAGCGAGATCCATCAGCAACCATCCTGGTTCTGGTGTATTATTTGATTTATTTCTCGATACACTGCTACGAGGGACTGTACTATGCCGTGCGTTGCTGCAGATGGCTCCTGGTGTATTCTTGTTCGATCCTGCTGGACAAGAAGGCCTGAGTGGCGACAACTCAGGCGACGGAATTGGTCTACCATCGTGGAAGTTTAGGATCGACGCCGACTTGCTTGACGTAAGTGTAGCCGCCAATGCCCTTTTGTTTCAATTCTCAAACTAATAGTTGTTTGTTAGAGTTTAGCAAATTCAGTTCAGTTGTGCAATAAATTTAGTTTTTCACTATCATCAGTCATCAGATATTCATAATTCGAATCTAAATATAAATAGTATTAGGAGTCTGTATACTTGAAACAGTGTGCAATACATTTTCGTTCAGCATTGATACTCGTCAATCAAGGACTCCACAGCTGGTGGCGGTTGCGGAATAAGTGGTGGCACCAGCTCAGGTGCTCCCCGTGGATGCTAGGGTGAGCTGGATGGGCTGGAGAATCTGTATGTCAAGATGTCCATGCGCAGGGTCTCCGATAGCCAACTGTTTTTTACTATTATTGAATTGCATAAACTGTTTTTTTTTGCCAAAAAAATGAAGTTAAGACAATTAGTTGATTGGGATTATCATTTACTCTTTTTTTAAATAGTGGTCTTCATTTCGGAGCCCTTCATGCAGTTTAATAATGGCTGGGGAGCTAGGCATGCGAGAACTTACTCTTAATTGGGTTGCGAGCTAGGGATGTAGCACTTCAATGGACAGTACCTTTCTTTTTTTCAAAAAAAAGGAGGGCAAATGCTACTTATGGTCGAATCCATGTTCTTTTTGTTGTTTTGATTTGATGCCCACCGCCCACATGTTAACTTTCAGATGTGTTTGTAAAGAATCAAAAGGAGTTAGCCTAATGCCAATGTTTCTTGTCGTCTTTTTTGTTCTTTATATTTATATAAATTCTCACCAACAAGTACATGGCTAGGTAATGACCGTAATGCTGCATCCTTTAGCCAGTGTGCCTCCTTAAGATCTACTGACTGCTAGCTTATGCATATTGTCTTTTATTTGCGGGGTAGATAGCTGTACAGGAAACATTCAACAGTTATTTCCAAGCTATATCAGAGACTTTAATTCATGTCTTTTATTTGCATCGAAGAAAACTCATCCAAGGATGAGATTGTTGGCTTGACAGAAATGTTCAAAACATGTTATGAATTTTTAAAATACTATTGTTCTTCAAAGAATCTTATATCTTATACATTCATTTCCTTGTCTGGAGGTATATATTATTCAGATTTCCTTTGCTACTTGATCTGTGTAGTTCTTTTTCCTCTTAGAAAAGAAATCGTTGAACTTTATACTTGAGACACAATTGATCAGGCCTCATCAATGAAAGCCTTTTAACCAACAATAATTGATCCAGCAGAGGCACCTAAACCTTTAGTTACGCATACTGCAGTTTAAGTTTCTAACACTGAGAGAGAGAGGGAGGGAGGAGGGAACATAGTGCTATGCAAAGTGAAGTATAGCTAAACTGAATCGTCAACTTCACACAAGAAAATTAGAGCATGTTGATGGAACTTAAGCAACATTTGTGGCACTAAGAGTGGACACATCTAGATGTCAGTTGCAATCTGCATTTTCTATAATATTTGCAAATTTATGAAGGGTGGACCATCAGAACTTTTCACAGCTAATAAGCAGGGCTGGAGCTGGAACAGTAGTGGTAGTTGAAAAGTTTGGAACATCACAGGTCCTAATAGTCATAGATGATTGGACTAAATATGCTTGTTTGAGAACAAAAAAACAGAATCTCTAAATTATGGATTTTTTGTCTATTGGTGTAGTCTGTAGATTGTCTTTCCAAGCGACATGGGAAGAGATCTTCATTGATATGCACCAATCCAAGAGCACAATGTGAGATTTTTATGGAGTAATTCAACAGAATTCAACACAAGATTTTGCAATTTATTAGTTTCAATAGGATAATTATTTTTTTGTGTGTAAATGTTGTAGCTCCTTTCATATTATGATGCAATGGCTTCTGGTGCACCTTAGCTTGTTGAAGAATTTGTGTGGGAGAAAGCTGAAGCAACTGCAGTTAAGCCAAAGATATGTCTCAATAGCATGTAGAATGCCAAATGTACATTTTCTGCACAATTATCGTCGACATGCCAGGTTACCAGTTGTGCTACAGGTCACTACCACTACCAAAAACAGTCGCTTTTCCATGTGCCACGGGCACTCGGCAAAGCCCAAAAACACTCGGCAAAGGATTTGCCGAGTGTAACACTCGACAAATAGCACACGACATCTATAGTGTCGGTAAACGGCTGTTTGCCGAGTGTTTTCTATCGGGCACTCGGCAAAGACTTTGCCGAGAGCTGAAACCGACACTCGGCGAAAAAAAGTAACGTGACGAAGTGGAAACGGTTACAGCGCGTTTGCCGAGTGTCAAATCTCAGGCACTCGGCAAACCTTCTGTATTATGATCCTCGGATACCAAGGTAATGAATTTTGATTGTGGATCAAATGCTGTTAACTAGATTTTGTATATGCTTGGTAAAAGAATTGTTGGTGCAGTACAAAAGGCACAATCCAAATTATTCCATGGATTAACTAAACTTTAGTTAAATTTTTAGCAGATGCAGAGATAGTAAAATGAGAGTTTCTGTCTAATATTTTGGGGCTCTCTGCTGTCACTTAGAAAAAAAAACTATATTGTCTCATAGGACAAAAATATATTCTATGATAAAAAAAACTATGCATGTGCGTGTTCAATACTTAGGTGTACTATATGATGGAGTTAACATATCGGTTACAACAGTTCATATGGTATTGTCCATAATTTGGAGGGATATTAAATTTAGGCTAGGTGCATAGTAGGCCACCTAGCTTTATTCTTGTAACTTCTACCTCTTTATGTGTTAGTCTTTGCCAATGATATAATTTGTTCGCAAAGCTCAAGCAAGACAATTGGCAAAGATCAAGTAAGACGACTCAATGAGGTTGGCCCTTAATTTTAGTGTTTTCAGCATGTAGACCTAAAATTAAAAAGTGACTGCTCCTTGAGAACATCAGTGGTGCCAAATAAAAGATGTGCAGGTTATACATGGTGAGACTGGTGAACCTTCTACAATTTTCTAAACGAATATTTCCACTATTAGTATATAGGTCCATTTCCCCTACGTTTCTTCATGCTCCTATTAGCATATAATATGAAAGTATTGTTGTGTTCATCACGACGTCCAGTTGACTACTCCCATTAGCATATACTTCCTCTGCCCCAAAATATAAGTCGTTATGGGATACGTGCATGTCAATCTTTCTCAACTTTGACTAGGTTTATAAAAAATACGTGCAACATTTATATCTCCAAATAAGTTTATTATGAAAATATATTCAATGGTCTATGTAATGATACTAATATGTATTATAAATATTAATATTCTTTTATATATAATTGGTCGAAGTTAAAAAAAGTTGACTTCTCGGGAAGCGAGAATGAATTCTATTTTGAGATAGAGGGAGTATATGAAAGCAGTGTTAAAAATATTTTAACAATCAAGTTCATCTCTGTCTGATTGGTAAGCTTAGACATCATAATGACATAAAAAATTTTGACTCTCATGGACACCCTCATGGATCAGTGCAAAGCATCCCAATCCTATAGCATACAAATGGCAACCTTAAAGTTATAATATTTTCAAAGGGTGGACAATAAAGATCATCTTAGACGATCAGGCACTAGAGTATATACGTGCAGACACATAGGCATGGTGGTGCAAGTAAGCAGCCAGCAGGAGTCGAGAGCTAAGGGGTGTTTGGATCCCAGGACTAAACTTTAGTTCCTGTCACATTGAATTTTTAGATATCAATTAGGAGGACTAAACATGAGATAATTATAAAACTAATTACATAAGTTGTGGCTAATTCGCTTGCTAGCGCCGTGTACAGGATGGTATGGAGATGTGGTGGAACTTATTCGTGGATTTGTTGACGCACGAAAATAATGGATATCGAAAATCTTTTCCTGCCGGTATAAAAAATGATCTTAGCAGCATCACGGAAAGATCTACACAGTAGAGTTTGTGAGCCTGAGACGGCTCTATGTGACTGTGTAAATTTCACGAACTTAGCTTTTTGGATTAAATGTCACTTTAACGTCGGTCATATACTTTTACAGTATTATTATCTTATCGTGCGATCCGTGTGTTTTTAGTACAAAAGTTTACCTGTCCCGTAGCAACGCACAGGCACGAACCTATTTACATATATACTCGAACCTGTGTGTACATGATGATATGGAGATGCAGCGAAACTTATTCATGAATTTATTGACGTATGAAAAAAATAGATATCGTAGAATTCTTTCTTTTGAAACTAACTTGTTTTATTTCTCACTAACCTACATACCTAATCTATCGCCAAGAGGCAAGAACCTTTTATTTCTCACTAACCTAAATACCTGATACCATCGCGTGACACGAAATGGTACATTGAAATTGTAAAAGCCCTAAATACCTGATACCATCGCCTGACACGAAATGATACATGTAAACGCTAGTCATTTTTTCCGTTGTCACATATGACTCTCCAAAACAAGAATAGGATCAGAAATGAATAAATGATGCATGGTATGAGTCCGGCTGATTTGTTGCGCGAGAAAAATACTGTTTCGGCTGATTTGTTGGAGAGAAAAACACTATTCCAACTGCTTTATTGTGAGAGAAAAACACTGTTTTAACTGAAAAAACAAGCTAAAAAAGACGAATTATAAGAGAAGCGAACAGGTGAGAAGATATACTAGTTCTATAACGCAACACATTGATTTCCGTTCTTGTATAGGCAAGCCATGTGAGCTCGCTTACAGCAGTAGCAAAAACTGGGCAAACAGAAGACAAGCAGGCACAACTGCTATCTTCGTTGCCAATTGCCATAGGCCATCAACATTCAGTATATCAACAAGCCAGGAAATGTATATATATCGTGCACTTTATTCTTCTCGTACTGCTGTACACATGGATTTTCTAGGTAGTTGGCTGTCATGGAGTATTACACGCAGTCGCTGAGCCAACAAATTAGCCAACTGATCCCTCAAGTTTCAGGTTCATGAGTGCGTCCACCTCCTGTGCGAACTCATAGGGAAGATGCTCGAAAACAGATCTGCAGAATCCACCAATCATGGCGGCAACAGCCTTTTCATGATCTACCCCTCTTTGCTGGAAATAAAATAGCTGATCCTCTCCGATTTTGGAAGTGCTTGCCTCATGCTCAACACGGCCACTAGTGCAACCCACCTGTTATCAACAAAGTTTTGTCACATTGATAGAGGGCAGAAGGTGGAAAAAACTATGTTCAGAATGGACCCTGAATCCATGCTAGGATGAAATTCAAGGGCTAATGGTACTTAGAGGATGTCATGTTCTGAGTGTTTGGTTCATTAGAACGCTAGAGCGTAAACACCGCTAGCTTGCCAGTGACAAGACAACTTGTGTTTGCCATTAAATTACATATAATTACTCATGTATTGCAGATTCATAGGATATGAGAGAAAGAACACAGGCATCTTGTTCCATCTCCACGATGATTGAACCTTCCTTAGCACTAAACTTCAAAGTTCAAACCATGCATCTCAGTTGCAATTGCATTTTCCAAAAACCACATATTTTTATCACTTGCTTTTTTTAAGTGACATCAGAGAGATACTATAACTAAAATCTCACACTAAATCAACTGAATAGAGATTTGGCCATCAAATCTTGAAGTAGATGCCTTTGATGCTACTGACTAGGAACTCATGGCCATGTATTTCACTGCTAGGTAAGTACTAACTGAAAACCATATACTTCATGATTAAGTCATCAAGTATATCAAATCCTAACGATAGCTAAAAAGTCATCTATGAATATTTCCACACAAATCGTATTCATGAACCACCCAGCTGTATTACTTGCCGCAAAGGCGCAAACCATACTATGTCAAGGGCCTTGATGTCTAGGGTAGGAGGCCCTCGGCTACGGAGATTGTAACGGCGGTCCGTCGTCTTCTCCGGCGAGGTTATACCCCTCTTCCGCAGGCTTAGATGAAAGACGAGAGAGATTAGGGATAATAATCTTTCTTCCTTTTGACCGTCTGGATACAAGACTCAAATAGCCCTCAGGCTGAACTAACCATGCCTACAATTAAGGAATAAATAAGGAAACTAATCTCTTCTTTCTAATCTTAGCCACTCACGGTGGCTTCCCCAGCCTGCGCGCTGGGCGCGCTCTGTGGCCCGGCGCACGTCACGCGTGCGACGGCGTCTCGCGTACGTGCGTCCCCACATGACATCTCTCCCCTCCTCGGAAGACAGCTCGTCCTCGAGCTGGAAGTCTGGGTACTTGGCGGTGAAAGCGTCGGCGTCTTCCCAGGTTGCCGAAGCCGGGGACTCGCCCTTCCACTGGATCAGCAGCTGGCGCACCCCGCGAGCGAGGCGCATCTTGACCGCGCGTTCGGGCTCAGGAACCACCGCACCATGGTGAACAGCAGGCAGGGCCGGTGGAGCATCCGGCGGCGAACCATGGAACTTCTTGAGGAGGCCGATGTGGAAGACGTCGTGCAGACGAGCTCGGGGTGGCAGGGCGAGGCGAACCGCGACGTCGTTGAGGAGCTCGGTGACGCGGTAGAGGCCGTAGAAGTGTGGCCGCAGCTTGCCGGTGACGGTCTGTGGCAGGGAGGACGCCGCACGCTGTCGTAGGCGTAGAAGTGCCCAGTCCCCCACCTGATACGATACATGGCGATGTGCCTTGTCATAGTGGCGCTTTTGGACCGCCTGTGCTTGCTGAAGTCGGGCGCGGATGTCAGCGAGGAATTCATCCCGCTCTTCCAAGGTCTTGGCGACGGTGGCCACCCTGGTGTCTCCGGGCTCATATGACCGGATGGATGGAGGATCACGGCCGTAGACGACGCGGAACGGCGTGTCCTGCAGTGACGTTTGGTAGGCGGTGTTGAAGACGTACTCCGCCCACGGAAGCCACTGGAGCCACTGCCGCGGCCGGTCTCCGGTGAGACATCGCAGGTACATGATGATGACGCGGTTGGCCGACTCGGACTGCCCATCGGACTGGGGGTGAAAGGCCGTCGTCATGTGCAACTTGGTGCCAACCAGCCGCATCAGCTCACGCCAGAAGTTGGAGGTGAAGATCGTGTCCCTGTCCGACACGATGGACTGTGGCACGCCATGGAGGCGGACGATATCGGCGAAGAAAGCCTGGGCGACGGACTCCGCGGAGTACGGGTGGGACAGAGGGATGAAGTGGCAGTACTTGCTGAACCTGTCCACCACCGTCAAGATGACCGACTTGCCCCGGACACGCGGCAGCGCCTCAACAAAGTCTAGGGCGATGTCAGTCCAGACCCCGTGCGGCACGGGCAGCGGTAGAAGGAGGCCGGCCGGATGTAGATGCTCCGACTTGTAGCGCTGGCACGTAGGACATGCCCTCACCCAATCCTGCACGAGCTGTTTCATGTTAGGAAAATGAAAATCCCGCCGCATCCGGTGCAGCGTGCGCTGGACGCCTTCGTGTCCCTCCGCATGGACCGCCGCCAGTAGCTCTGGTAACAAGGGCGAGGCCGGGGGAATGTACAACCACCCACTGTACTGTATGAGCCCATCCACCACTGCCCACGGCAGAGCTCTGGAGCCCGCAGCGAGCTCTTCATGCATGGCGACGAGGGCCGGGTCAGTAGCTTGTGCTTGGCGGAGCCTATCAACGAAGTCGAAACGTGGGGCCGAGAGCGCCAGGATGGTGCCCTCCGCCGGCGTGTCCCGACGCGACAGCGCGTCCGCCACGGCATTGGCCTGGCCCGGCTTGTACTCGACGGCGAAGTCGAAACCGAGAAGCTTCCCCACCCAGTGATGTTGAGGGATCGTCGCGAGCCTCTGATCGAGCAGGTACTTGAGGTTGTAGTGATCCGTCTTGACGACGAAGCGGCGCCCCCACAGGTACGGTCGCCAGTGCCGTACCGCGTGCACGAGGCCGATCAGCTCTCGCTCGTACACCGCGAGCGCGCGATGTCGGGGCGCCACCGGCCGGCTAAAAAGGCCACAGGGTGGCTGTCCTGGACCAGCACCACCCCGAAGCCGTGAGACGATGCGTCGCACTCGACGATGAAGGGCTTGGAGAAATCCGGCATGGCGAGTACCGGGGCGGTGGTGACCGCAGCCTTGAGCGCGTCGAATGCCGCCGAGGCCTCCCCTGACCAAGAGAACCCATCTTTCTTGAGGGCAGTGAGGGGTGTTGCGACGGTGCCGTAGTTGTGCACAAACTTGCGGTAGCAGCCCGCTAAGCCGAGGAAACCACAGACCGCGCGGGCCGAGCGCGGCGTCGACCACTCCCGCACCGCCTGCACCTTGGCCGGGTCCATGGTGACGCCCGCCTCGGAAATGACGTGGCGAAGGTACGCGACGGACGCGCTAGCGAAGGCGCACTTGGCGCGCTTGAGGAAGAGCTGGTGCCGCTGAAGCTCGCTGAGGACGGCGCGGATGTGGCGTAGGTGATCCGCCCAAGTCTTGTTGTAGATTAGTATATCATCAAAAAACACAAGAACGAAACGACGAAGGAACGGGCGGAGTACGTCGTTCATCAGCGCCTGGAACGTTGCCGGGGCGTTGCACAGCCCGAACGGCATGATGAGGAACTCGTAGAGGCCGTCGTGGGTTCGGAAAGCGGTCTTGTGGACGTCGGCCGGCCGCATCCGCACCTGATGGTACCCTGGAGCGGAGATCGAGCTTGGTGAAGAAACGCGCCCCGTGGAGCTCATCAAGCAGCTCGTCGACGACGGGGATCGGGAACGCGTCCTTGACCGTAAGCGCGTTGAGGGCGCGGTAGTCGACGCAGAAACGCCACGATCCGTCCGACTTCTTGACGAGGAGGACCGGTGACGAGAACGCGGAGTCGCTGCGACGGACGATGCCTTGCGATCATGGCGGCGCATTGCCGCTCCAATTCGTCCTTGTGGGCCGCCGGGTAACGATAGGGGCGAACGGCCACGGGCAGCGCACCCGGCTTGAGGACAATGCAGTGGTCCCGGGCGCGCTGTGGAGGTAGGCCGGAGGGCTCGGCGAAAACCCCTTCGAAGGATGCCAGCAAGTTGTCGAGGAAATCCGTCGATGCTGCTGTGGCGGCGATAGTCGGTGCCGGGCGCGCCGCCACGTCGGACCAGCACACCTCCTTGCCCTGGCGCGAAAACGACATGGTGCGCGCCGTGAAGTCCCACGTGATCGGCCCCAGGGTAACCATCCACTGGGTTCCCAGGACGAGATCGTATCCCGCCAACGGCATGACGAAGAGGTCCACGTGGAACGCCTCCCCATCGATGGTGAGCGGCGCCTGCCGCAGGACGCCCGGGCACTGGATCTTCTCGCCATTGGCCACTGTGGCGGTGAGGCGTGGCTTGGACTGGATGGGCAGGTTGGTGCGGCGCGCCGCCTCCTCGGCGATGAAGTTGTGGGTGGAGCCGGTGTCGAGGAGGGCAGTGAGGGTCATCGCGCCCAAAGTCACCCGGACCTGCATGGTGTTGCAGAGCTGCACGCCGGCGACCGCCTGCAAAGAGAAGACCTGGGGCCTCTTCCTGGTCCCCGTCCAATGCGGCGTCTTCGGCGTCGGTGAGCGTCACGCCGTCGATGTAGAAGATGCGGCGGCAGACCCGGTTATGGCCACGCGAGTACTTTTCGTCGCAATTGTAGCACAGCCCAAGGCGGCGACGTTCCGCCTGCTCCTCCAGAGAGAGACGTTTCACCGGTTTGGTCTCCATCTTGGCGGCGGCTGCGCCCGCTGGTGGTGGTGCAGGGAGCGCGGGGCACTGAGGAGGTGCTGGAAGCAGGCCGCGGGGCGCTGACCGGGCGGGAGCCGGTGCCGGCTTGTCGAGCTCCATCAACTCCACTTGGCGGGCCAGACTCATGGCGGCCGCGAGCGACTGCGGGTTGTGAATCCGCACCGTGTGGCTCAGCGGAGGCAGGAGGCCCCCCGTGAAGAGCTGGACGCGCTGGGCTTCCTCCAATGGACCGGCGCGTGGCAGGAGCGCCTGGAACCGGTTCTGGTACTCCTCCACGTAGCCCGTGCGTCGGCACTCGGCGAGCTCGTAGAGCGGCGCGGAGCGCAGGGGCGGCCCGAAACGCAGGTGGAGGAGATCCTTGAAGCGGCTCCACCGGGGGGTACCCTCATCCTCCTGGAGTTGGATGTACCACAATTGGGCGACGTCCTCCAGATTGTACGAGGCCATCCAAACCTTCTCCTCCTTCATGATGCGCTGCTGATGGAAGTAAGATTCACAGCGGTTGACAAAGATCAGCGGATCGGTCAGTGCCATCATAGCGGGGAAAATCCATCTTCTGAAATCTCGGAGGGCGATCGTTGTGGTGCTGGCCGTCAGCACTACCGCCCGGGCCAGACGATGAAGAGGATTTCTCCTTGTCCTTCTGCAACGTCGCGACAGTCGGACTGCAGGGAGGCGATCGTGCCGGTGAGGCTCTCGATCATCTTGGCGATGTCGGCGTTGGAGGGCTCCGCCATGGGCGATGTGACGAAGCTGGCTGATGGTGGAGATGGTGGACTCGTTGGTGGCGCGGCGGCTGTGGGGAAAGCGGCGGCGGCAGATGGGTCGGCGGAGCAGGAAGAAGAGGATCGGCGTGACCGTGATACCAGGTTGTCAAGGGCCTTGATGTCTAGGGTAGGAGGCCCTCGGCTACGGAGATTGTAGCCGCGGTCCGTCGTCTTCTCCGGCGAGGTTATGCCCCTCTTCCGCAGCCTTAGATGAAAGACGAGAGAGATTAGGGATAATAATCTTTCTTCCTTTTGACCGTCTGGATACAAGACTCAAATAGCCCTCAGGCTGAACGAACCATGCCTACAATTAAGGAATAAATAAGGAAACTAATCTCTTCTTTCTAATCTTAGCCACTCACGGTGGCTTCCCCAGCCGCGCGCTGGGCGCGCTCTGTGGCCTGGCGCACATCACGCACGCGACGGCGTCTCGCGTACGTGCGTCCCCACATGACATACTACAACAGCACACAATTACAATCCTTGATTTTCAAGAGTCATATCAAAGTTTGCACTATGTCTACCTAAAAGAAAGAATCTGGAGTTACGAAGGCAATATGATTTAAGTTACAAACATCAAAATAAATATATCCTAATTATATAGCATTTATAATATACCATCAATTTTCCTATTAAATTTAACATCAAAGCAATGTTTACGTTTCTCCATCAACAAATGCAAACATTTCTAGCTTTCCCTTCTTTCCTTACTGCCGCAAACTTATAAGGCTAGATCAACAGTTTGCTAGTAGGTAAAGGACCATCTTAGAAGACAGAAGCATTAACATGGTAAATATGTGTCAACATAATCCTTGTAGAAATATAATTAAATTCAATTTAGTTCATGCTAAGGTGATTATACAGTACCTTCGAATTAATCAAATCATCAGATTTTATTCCTAAGTGCCAATTTTAAGCCGAGTCTATATGCTTCATAACATGTGCATGGAAGGTAATTATTTACACGTAGAATAACAGAGCACTGAAAGCTTGTCATATCAGTCTAGACACTGTAATTGAACCTTACATGTCAAACCGTGCAGAAGGGAAGAGTCAATTACCTGAATGGTGGGGTAGGTGTTCGCAGCCGCATTATCCCCAATCAGCAATGAGTCACACTGTGAAGAGTTATAAGCATTCTCCGCACTGGAGTTCATCAGGACCAAGCCACGGTAGCAATTCCTGGACTTCCCTGCAGAGATGCCCTTGGATATAATGCGGCTGCGTGAATTCTTCCCCTTGTGGATCATTTTCGTCCCTGTGTCTGCTTGCTGGCAATCCTTTGTAAGCGCAACCGAGTAGAACTCTCCAACACTGTCATCCCCGATGAGCTCAACGCTTGGGTACTTCCATGTAATAGCAGATCCTGTCTCAACCTGTGTCCATGAAATCTTCGAACCCCGCCCTTTGCACCGTCCCCTCTTTGTCACAAAGTTATAAATGCCTCCTTTGCCCTCCTCATCACCAGAGTACCAGTTCTGCACCGTGGAGTACTTAATCTCTGCCCCCTCCTCACATACAAGCTCCACAACCGCAGCATGGAGCTGATTCGAGTCATATGCCGGTGCAGTACAGCCTTCCAAATAGCTAACCGTGCTTCTCTCATCGGTCACAATCAGAGTCCTCTCAAACTGGCCAGTCTCCTTGTCGTTGATCCTGAAGTAGGTCGAGATTTCCATGGGGCAGACCGTGTCCTTGGGCACGTAGCAGAAGGATCCGTCGCTGAACACCGCTGAATTGAGGGCGGCGTAGTAGTTGTCGCCCGGTGGTACGACGCTGCCGAGGTAGCGCCTGACAAGGTCCGGGTACTCGCGGATGGCCTCGGAGATAGAGCAGAAGATGACGCCCTTGGCCATGAGCGCCTCGCGGTGGGTGGTGGCGATGGAGGTGGAGTCGATGACGGCGTCGACGGCGACATTGGTGAGGCGTTTCTGCTCGGTGAGCGGGATGCCGAGGCGGTCGAAGGTCTTGAGCAGCTCCGGGTCGACCTCGTCGAGGCTATTGAGCTTGGGCTTGGTTTTGGGCGCGGAGTAGTAGCAGATAGACTGCAGGTCCACGGGCGCGTACTCGTTGTCGCTCCAGGTGGGCTCGACCATGGTGAGGAAGCGGCGGTAGGCGGCGAGGCGGAAGTCCAGCATCCACGCCGGCTCCGCCTTGAGCTCCGAGATGCGGCGGACGGTGGCCTCCGACAGCCCCTTGGGGATGGAGAAGGACTCGAAGTCGGAGACGAACCCGTACTTGTACTCCCTCTTCAGAAGCTTCTGCAGCGCGTCCGCCTCATCCTCCGCCGCGGCGGCCTGGGACGACGACGGGGACGGCTTCTGCGGGCCCGTCTGTACGGCCACCACCGAGAGGCGGCCGCGCCGGCGCACGTTGGCGCGGCGTCCGGAGACATAGGACGCGTGCCCTACCCCAAGCTTGGAGGTGAGGGCGCACGGCGAGAAGAGCGAGGTTGAGGCGGAGGCCGAGGCGGCCATGGTGCGGCGGCCGGGGCGGAGCGAAAGCGAATTGGGGATGGGGAGAGAGGCTGAGACCGAGACCGGGGCAACCGGGGATTGTTGAGTGGGTGGAGCCGTGGAACTGGTGCACGATGCCCGCACGCGTGTAGGGGGCGCGTGGGAGGCCGGCGTTGGTGGGCGCGGTTCGGGCAGGGCTACGCGGGTGAGGGAGGGGGTCGTGTGGCGGCCGAGAGGCAGAGCACGGCACTGGTGGATGTGGTTCGCGACGCGTGGCGGTATCCAGATAATCTCATAGAGATTTGGGGGGCGAACTCGGCCAATTCTGCTCACCGGCTCACCGCAAACGCGGCGGCGAAAGCGCCTTTCTCTTCGTTTGGCCGTGGCACGTAAACGATCGTAAATTTTATTTTTAGCTGGAACAATATTTTTTTCTCTCATATAAATCAGTCAGCAACCAACAACAATACGAACCCGTCGTCCGAACAGCCTGTTGGTCGATTAGAACGACCGCCCCTGCAGCTGACCGATCAGCTCAGCCAACAGATGATCCGACGGCCAGCGCCATCCACGCCACTCCGATCTCTCAGGCCTGCCGCCTGCGGATCGAACGGGACCACCGGCCCGGCCGACGACCCACCCGCCACGGGCGGCGTCCAACGAAATGCGCACGTTAAGTCGCCTCACTTCTCGCTGTGGTCACCACGCTTCACATCTCTGATCTCTCGCGCGGTTGCGCCCGTTAGACATGGCCGCCTCCTCCCTGCTCCGCTCGCTCACCCGCCGCGGCTGCGCGGGCCCGAGCGCTTTCGCTTACCGCCACCACCAACAACCACCTTGGTCGCCCTTCTCCACCACCGCCGCTGCGGCGGCTGCGGGTACGCGGGACGAAGCGGCGAAGGGGTTCCCTGGACTTGGGCCGACGGCGAAGGGGGAGAAGGCCAGGGTGGTGGTGTTGGGGACAGGGTGGGCAGGGGTCTCGGCTCATGAAGGACCTCGACACCCAAGGCTACGACGTGGTCTGCGTCGCCCCGCGCAACCACATGGTGTTCACGCCGCTGCTCGCCTCCACCTGCGTCGGCACGCTCGAGTTCCGCTCCGTCGCCGAGCCGGTCGCGCGCATCCAGCCCGCCGTGTCCAAGTCGCCGGGCTCCTACTTCCTCCTCGCCCGTTGCACCGGCGTTGACCCCGATGGCCACACTATGAGATCCCCGCCCCCGCCCCGCTTAGGTGTGACCGTGCGAGTCGATGATGCTACCAATTGCTGTTGCTTTCACACATGTGTGTGCGGGTCTCAGTGTTCCCAGATTCTTGGAGAAATGCTAAAAGGGCATTTATGCTAGTACTCTGCATATCTGCTTTCTACCTTTTCAGTAGATCAGTGACTGGTGGTGTATCTGGGGTTAGTTGGGTACAGGTCTGGAGAAAAAGGAGGAATCTTAGCTTTACTCATCTATACACCATGAATTCATGAACATGTTCAGCAGCCTAGCAGTCTGTAGAGAAGGTGGCCTTTTGCCACAGCATTTTTAACATTGAAGTACAATGTTCAAGATCAATTATTTGTTCTGACTCGTTGAACACTATGGTTAGTGTGGATCTTTTTCTGTACCGTGCAAGCCTTGGATTGTTTTCGTTTCCCTTGAACCAAAAACACTTACAATGCATGAGTGACACCACTCATCTTGTCCTGTATGTCTGCAAAGACGATCCACATTATGTACATGCTTCATCATTGTTCTAGTTCATTTGGCACCATTAAGTAATGTGTGCATAGCTTCTTAACTCGCTTCGGAATTTTTCTGGATCAAAGGTTGATGCATTTCAAAGAGTTGCGCAAAGATATGATGTTTTACAAAGTTACCATCTACTTTGGTCTAGTATATAGATAAATACCCTGTATTAACTTTACATGTCTAACTGATACAGTGATGCTACATGGACATTTGCCTCCAACATTTGTTTTTCTATCTGCGGCACTTCTGTTCTGTCTATTTATTCAGCTCCTTTTTCATTTAGATTGATTGCGAAACAGTTACAGATGGTGAGAAAGATTCCTTGGAGCCATGGAAATTCAAGGTTGCTTATGACAAGTTGGTTTTTTCCTGTGGAGCTGAGGCATCAACTTTTGGGATACATGGTGTTACCGACCATGCGATCTTTCTTCGCGAAGTTCACCATGCTCAAGAGATTCGGAGGCGGCTCCTCCTTAATCTGATGTTGTCTGATGTCCCTGGTATGCTTGCTTTAGCTTTACTTTTTCGGCATACTACATGTGCTAACCACCTCTCACTGGAACAAAACTTCTATGAGTACACTATTTCTTGTTCTTACTTTCTTATAAGTGATGTTCTATTTTATAATTGCCTGATCTAGTAGAATCTAGAATACAACCAGGTGGGACTTAATTGGTTGGCTATAAAAAAACCATAAAATATCTTCTCTCCTCATACCTAAATATCCACTTGAGTATTGTAAAGCACTGATAGACCGATGCAATATGACTAAACAGGAATTTCAGAAGAAGAAAAGCGCAGACTATTGCACTGTGTTGTTGTTGGAGGTGGTCCAACAGGGGTGGAATTTAGTGGTGAACTTAGTGATTTTATTATACGAGATGTCAAACAACGTTATTCGCATGTGAACGATTATATCCATGTGACCCTGATTGAGGTTTGTGCTGTTGTTTTTCTAGTTTACCGTTTATTTTTTAACTGAGCACTCTGATATCAGTTAACTTGTCTTATCATTTCAGGCAAATGAGATATTGTCATCATTCGATGTTCGACTCAGGCAATATGCTACAAACCAACTAATTAAGGTTAACAGTTTCTTCTCTGCATAATGTCATGTCACTTTTGCCTACAAGGCTTCAACAGACCAAGGTTTTGAAACTGCAGATTTCCAAATATAGCACACTGACAATCACATAGCATATGGATGTGATATATCTGCTAATGGTTTGGATGCTGTTCTTTCTCATATTATTTGGCATCTGAAAAATAAGTTGTTTGTGTATGTTCACCCACCAGTCAGGTGTTCGGCTTGTGAAAGGAATTGTTAAGGATGTACAGTCCAACAAAATAATTCTTGATAATGGAGAGGAAGTTCCTTATGGTTTACTGGTATGGTCCACCAGAGTTGGTGCTTCACCATTCGTTAAGTTGTTGCCATTTCCTAAGTCACCTGGTGGAAGGTATAATTCTTTTGTGTCTGTGAGCATCATGTATTGAGTCAGTTATCCATGTGTATGTCAGTGTACACACATTTTTATGAGTAACTGTATATCTATGTGTCGGTGTTTTGGACCGGCAGGCCCTCAACCAACTAGTGAAAATGTACCGCGTGCCCCTAATCCTAGATGGTGATGCAAAGAGACACAAGGTTTATACTGGTTCAGGCAATAGGTGCCCTACGTCCAGTCTGAGAGAGCGATCTTGTATTCCTTGCACCGAGGTGCTTGTAGTAGGGGTTTACAAGCAGGGCGAGAGAGTGAGCTAATCCCAGGTCTCTGCGTAGTGGCGTGAGTTGCTTGAGATGTTGATCTCTTGCGATGAGGAAGGGTGAGTTACAGAGCGTTGTGTTGCTTGTGCGTGTTCGTCTATCACGTCAGTCCCCCCCTATAAGCGGCCTCAGTCACCCCCTTTTATAGTCGAAGGGAGGCATAGGGGCATTACATGGGTTTGCTACGTGGCGTTGTGTGAACAGAGGCGACATGTCCGGGCCCTATAGCTTGTCACTGTGGCGGCATGGTCGGTGGAGCGGCCTTGTCCTCGGTGCACTGGAGCGACACGCTAGTCACGCCCGATCCTGTGCGATGTGGGAGCTCCTGTGATGGCTTGACGCAGGACATGGCGCATACTGTGAACGACGTGTCGGTCGCTGTACGTTGACAACGTAGAGGGCCGAGGCCTAGTTGGTGCCGAGGCTGAACCATTGTGGGGGGCTCGGCGGGCGTGAGTCCCGAGGCTACAGGGACCCTAAAGTGGACAGCCGAGGCTCGGAGGGAGCAGTTGGTCTTTGTACGTTGATTCCGAGGCTACAGGGCTCCGGACATGACTCTCCATGCTGCGCTGTCCTCGAAGCAGGGATTAGGTAGCACAGTGTAGTACGGGTGTCAGTCGTGGGCACAGTGCCGAGCACAGCGGCCGGTAACCCCTGCCCCGTCCTGTCCCGGACGGCATGGTGTTGATGCGACTCCCATCTCGTCGGTCACTCCGCTGTGTCGAGCCGTCGTTCGGCTGACGTCGCGGGAGTGGTTGGTCGCGTTAGTTGGACGTGACGTTCTATCAGGGAAATCGGTTGAGGCGGAGGCGACGGGGTTGTCGCCGAGCCAGCCTCGAGCGAGGCGGAGAATCGGCACCTCGTCCGAGGCCTTTCGGGAGGGGCCTCGAGCGAGACGGAGAATCGGTACCCCGTCCGAGGCCTTACGTGCGGGGCCTCGAGCGAGACGGAGAATCGGCACTAAAAGGTCCTTGTTTGGTTTTGGTAATTGAGTGACAACTTAGGTGGACTAATTGTGTTTATGTGAGATACACAGGTGATTAGTCCACAGGTACATGTGTGTGAGCAACATATGCCATGAAGGTGAAAATGGCTTGGAGATGTTGCAAAGCTCACACATGTGATGATGAAGGAGCTTAAATGCACATGAGACATGACATTGAGTCATGTGATCAAGGTGGAGAAGATCAAGACAAGACTTGGCTTGATGGACCGGTTGCAAGCGTGAAGGGCAAGTCGAAGGCTTTGGAGTGATGGACCACGTGGCGGTGAAGCTTGAGCAAGACTTGGCGCCGATGGACGATGGCAACGGTGAAGAGCAAGTAGAGTCAAGATCGATGAACCAATATGATCATGTGATGATATGAAGTGGATCATATCATTGTTGATCGTGTTGGTGCATGTGTTGCATCGACATTAAAGGAGATGGAATGGAATGCGCAAGGCAAAGGTATAACCTAGGGCATTTCATTTCACCGGTCATAGGTGTGTAGAGAAGTTTATGACCGGGTTTAGGATAGATGGCCGTACTATCAAGAGGGGCAAACTTATTTGCATATCGGTCATCTAGTGCCACTCGAGTAATCTAACTTTGCATTGTCGCTAGGATCGAGTGGCGTGGCAAGTTGAGTGGCTAACATCCTTTGGGAAATGATTGTGAAAATACTAACACACATACACATGGTGGTGTACACTTGGTGGTGTTGGCACATTTACAAAGGCGGTGGTGTTTGCAGGGTTGAGAAAATGGAATGTCTATTTTCTATTGCGTCGGATGCAAATTCTGGTGGTTAGCACATTGGTGCAAGGGTGAAGAAGTTAGAAGTGAAAACGAGTTGGTCGCGAAGATGCTGGCGTCGGTCAACTGACCGGACGCTGGATCTGCATGCATCGGATGCTGGCAGGTTGCGTTCGGTCAGGCTGATGTACGGTGTAGCAGTAGCTGGAGTGTGACCGGACGCTGGCTGCGTTCGATCGCGTTCGACCAGACGCGTCTGGTCATGCTCGGGAGCTTACTGGAAACGATCGGACGCTGGGGGTTCAGCGTCCGGTCAGTTGAGTGCTGCTGCGTCCGGTCAGGTCAAATGACCGTTGGAATCGGAACACGTGGTGGTCTGCGAGCGACCGGATGCTGAGGTCCAGCGTCCGGTCAACTCGACCGGAGCGTCTGGTCAGCCCGACCGTTGCCCAGTGAAGGGGTAACGGCTAGTTTAGCCCTTGGGGCTATAAATAGAAGTGGCCTTCGGCCATGGCTGGTGCTGAGCACCTTGGGGGACTTTGTGTCCATGCTTGAGAGTGCTTAGGAGCCCTCCATCTCACACATACTTGATAGCGATCATCCGATTGTGTGAGTGAGCGATTCTAGTGCGATTGCATCGTGAGGTTGCATCGAGTGGCACTAGGTGATCGAGTTGCAAGCCGGTGGTGCTTGTTACTCTTGGAGGTTGCCACCTCCTAGACGGCTTGGTGGTGGTCTCCGTGGAAGCCCGCAAGAAGCTTGTGCGGCGCTCTGGAGAAGTGCTTGTGAGGGGCATTGTGCTCGCCCCGCGGGAGCCGCGAAGAGCAACTCTAGTAAAGCGTGTTATTAAGCTACCCTCACTCAAGGGGTAGGTTCTTGCGGCGCCCGACGTGCGGGCTTAGCGGGTGATGCTAATTAGCCGCCGAACCACCAAGTGAGCGGTCGACACAACGGGGACTAGTGTGTTGGCAAACACGTGAACCTCGGGAGAAAAATCATCGTGTCAACCTTGTTCTTCCCGGTGGTTTGCATCCCCATTACACAAGCTTGCAATTACTTTTATATATATTAAGCTTGTGTAGTTGCTCTTGTAATTAGATAGCTTGTGTAGCTTGCTAATTACCTTCTTGCTTGTGTAGCATAGAAGTAGCTCCCTTGCGTGGTTAATTTGGTTTTAGTAACCTTGTTAGTCACATTGCTTAGTTTGTGTAGCTAAGTATTTGCGCTCTCTAATTAGGCATTGGTTGCCTTGTTATTGAGGATTGCTAGTGAGCTTAGTTAGCTTTGTGCTTTCGCTTACTAGCATGTGTAGGAGCTCCCTTGTTGCTTAAAGTACTAGTGGCATAGGTTTGTGTAACCTTGCTCCTAGAATTGTTTAGGAGAGCTCTAACTAGCCAGGCACCTTTATTGCATAATTGTTATCTTTGCAAGGTGCTAGTGAACATATATAGTGGGGTATAGTCTTGGCTAGACCGATAGTTTTAATTCCGCATTTGTATCGGTTAGTCGACGCGATTAATTTTAGAAAAGACTATTCACCCTCCTCTAGTCCGCCATCTCGACCCTTCAGGCACCCCGTCCGAGGCCTTACATGCGGGGCCTCGAGCGAGACGAAGAATCGGCACCCCGTCCGAGGCCTTACGCGCGGGGCCTCGAGCGAGACGTAGAATCGGCACCCCGTCCGAGGCCTGACGTGCGGGGCCTCGAGCAAGACGGAGAATCGGTACCCCGTCCGAGGCCTTACGTGCGGGGCCTCGAGCGAGACAGAGAATCGGCACCCCGTCCAAGGCCTTACATGCGGGGCCTCGAGCGAGACGGAGAATCGGTACCCTGTCCGAGGCCTTACGGGCGGGGCCTCGAGCGAGACCGAGAATCGGTACCCCCGTCTGAGGCCTTACATGGTTTCATTTTGGGCCGAGCCCGCTTCGGGTGGGCCCGGATTTGTTCGGGGTGGGCCGGGCGGCCCAGCTGAGCCTCGGATAAGGTGGGGGTTTGCCGGTGGTTGTCTCTTGGCTTCGATTTTTATAGGGTTTAAGCGATTTTTTCGGTTTTTGCTTAGGGGATCCCTTTTTATGATATCCGACAGTAGCCCCCGAGCCTTGGGGAGAGCGTGAGCGCTCTTCCCGAGGTTTTGACGAGACTTGGCTCGCGGCAGCTCCTGGAGGGATGGTGTTTCGTACTCGAGGTCTCGGTGGGTGCGCGCGAGCGCACCCGCCGGGTGTAGCCCCCGAGGCCCTGGAGGAGTGGATTTATTCCTTCAGGGGCTTTTCACGTGTTTGAACGAGGGGTTTTATCGCGTTTGCCGAGCCCACGAGTGCGAGTTTGGGTCGCTGGGTCTTGGTTTGGTTGCAGGAAGGCCCCCTGAGCCTCTGCACGGAGCAAGAGAGCGATCAGGAGTTTCCCTGTCTTTTTTGTGCAGTCCTCACGCATCCTTTTCGTTTGGAAGGAGGGGTGGAGTATGCCAGGCTACCCTCGGTGGGCGCGAGCGGTGACACCTCCGGTGAGCTGTTATCGGATAAGTCCAAGTGGAGGCCCGTGCCCCATTTGATAGGGGTCGGCTGGTGGTCCAGAGACGCACTCCAAAAGTATCAGAGGGCTTCTCTAGAGGGTCCCAGGGCCATTCGATTGGCCCTGGGGGCTCGGTGCCTCCCTACAGTGGGATCCCATTCAGAGACCTCCCTGCTGGTCTCGGACACGACTTCGGGCATCCCGAGCAATCGCTTGCTCGGGCCTCGGCCATGTACGGGCTCGCCCATAGTCATCCCTGACTCTGTTGTCCTGGGGCGGCTGTCGAGACCCTCGGGGGCCCAGCCTTCGAACCCCTGGACCTTAACGGGCTCGGTGCCCTGTTTGCCGAGCCCCCGAGTGTGAATTCGGGTTACTGGGCCTCGGCGTGTATGCAGGAAGAGCCCCCGAGCCTCTGCACGGAGCAAGAGGGCGATCAGGAGTTTCCCTATCTTTTTTATGCGGCCCTCAAGCATCCTTTTCGGTCGGAAGGAGGGGTGGAGTATGTCAGGCTACCCTCGGTGGGCGCGAGCAGTGACACCTCCGGTGAGCTGTTATCGGGTAAGTCCAAGTGTAGGCCCATGCCGCATTCGATAGGGGTCGGCAAGTGGTCCAGAGACGCACTCCAAAAGTACCAGAGGGCTTCTCTAGTGGGTCCCAGGGCCGTTCGATTGGCCCTGGGGGCTCGGTGCCTCCCTACGGTGGGATCCCATTCAGAGACCTTCCTGCTGGTCTCGGACACGACTTAGGGCATCCCGAGCGATCGCTTGCTCGGGCCTCGGCCATGTACGGGCTCGCCCATAGTCATCCCTGACTCTGTTGTCCTAGGGCAGCTGTCGAGACCCTTGGGGGCCCAGCCTTCGAACCCCTGGACCGTAACGGGCTCGGTGCCTAGTTCCTTAGTCTGAAAGGAATCAGGTGGGGGATATTCCCCTCCCATCGGCTGACAACGGTAGGCGCGCCTTTTGAGGCGGTTTTCTCGGGGAGACGGAACGGTGCCTGCCGTCGCTGCGGTCGGATGCGATGCGATGTCAGCGGATAGGACGTTACTGGGCGTGCACGATTAATAAGGAAAAGGTGGGCGCGTGGGCGGTTTAATCGGATCCGAATTAACTGCGCCAGATCTGAGGGAAACTTCCCCGGTTTCGTCGCCCATTCGTTTCGCCCCCTTCCTGCATAAATACGTGACGAGCCTCGCCCCTCTCCTCCTTACCTTGCCTGCATTTGCTTTTTCTACCCTCGAGCCGTTGCTAAGAACAGAGAGTGTCGGGGAGAAGAAGGGAGAAGGGGGAGGAAGGGAGAGAGAGATAGTGACAGCTCGCCTTACCACCGTAGCCGTCTCTCCACCGCATCCATGGCCGGCGGCGCTGTTGTCGTCCAGGCGGACCCTTAGGGTCAGTCCGACGTGTCTCCGACGACGCTGCAGTCGCGTGTCGACGACGGCCTCCTCCACCCGGTTACCGACCCCAACAGACCGGAGTGGATCGCTCCGGGGAGGGGCGAGCCGGAGCCGAGGCCACGCGATGGCTACATCGTGAGCTTCGTGGCCTTCCACGAGCGCTGTCTCGGCCTGCTGGCGTACCAATTCATGCGGGCGCTTCTGCACTACTACGGCGTGGAGCTCCACAACTTCAACCCCAACTCCATCGTGCAAGCGGCCATCTTCGTCACCGTCTGCGAGGGGTACCTGGGCATTGCCCCCCACTAGGAGCTGTGGCTCCACCTCTTTCGGGCGGGGCTCACCACCAAGCCAACGGGCACGCGGAAGGCGATGAGGGCCGGCGGCTGCACTCTCCAAGTGCGCCAAGACCGGCAGCTCCTCTACATCCCAGCCCAGCTCGCATCGTCCAACCGTCGTTGGTACAATAGCTGGTTCTACCTCCGCAACGATGACGGCGGACTCCCCCCTATACCGGGCGGGTCGTGGAGAGCTAGCCGGAGAAGTAGAGGTACGGCGTCCCGGTGGTTGATCAGCCCAAGCTGCGTCCGCTCCTAGAGGCGTTGGAGAGGCTACGCAGCCGCGGCCTTACGGAGGCTGTGGTCGTGGCGGCCTTCCATCGTCAGAGGGTGCTGCCGCTGATGGCTCGACGGTAGCGCCTATTCGAGATGACACCGGACGAGCCGATCGATGGCGTCCGATTGTCTGTCGTCGCCCTTTCCGACGAGGAGATTCTACGTTGGGTGAGAGAGACGGTGGAGGGGTGGCTGAGGAGCAGCGGTCTGTCCCCGTTCCTGATGGGCCTGACGCGGGGGTACATCTCTCTGGTGAGTCACGCGCCGCCGCTGCCACCGAGGCCTCCTTGCTCCTTGGATTTTCCTGTTCCCTTATTGTCGACGAAATATGGTCGGCAGTCTACCTAGGGGTATGCCCAAGGTAGTAGATTATCGGCAGACAGATGCGCAAGCCCCAAACAAGACGGTGACGCAAGACAGACACGAGGTTTTATCCAGGTTCGGCCACCAAGAAGGCGTAATACCTACGTCCTGCGTCTGATTTGTATTGCTGTATGTCAATAAGAGATGTTTTTTAGAGGGGTCCCCTACCCGCCTTATATAGTCCGGGGGGCAGGGTTACAGATCTAGAAACTAATCCTAGTCAGTTACAATTGCCATATGTGGCCGGATAAGGATTCCTATTCTAACCGACCAGGATCCTGCTTGGTCGCCAAATCCGTCTTGATTCCTTGTGCGGGACTCCGATCAGGTTAACTGGGCCGCACGTCGCCTTTCGGGTGGACTGAACCCATCGATCCGGGCCAGCCCAAGCTTAGCCGTAAGGGTATAGGGGTTAATACCCCCACAGCTAGTCCCCGAGCATCATGTATTATGCTGCGACACGCCATTTTAACCTTCTCCGACAAACGAGGCTTGAATCCTTGACGCCTCCGACCACCGTCATCACCGGAGAAGTAGGTTGTCCAAAGAATGTATGGTGCTCTTTAAGAAAAAAGAAAAAGATTTCTGTCCTGAGAAGTGTGCCCACTTGTATTTCTGATAAGAAATGTAAGTGGTCTTGAAGCATAACGTCCTTGAACATCAGAAGCGTAGGGGTCGAAAAACAAACACATTCACCGCAAGGTGAAGTGTGCCCACTTAGTCCCCGAGCCTGGTAGTAGGTGACTTAGGCACATGGTGCCAGGGTCTAAAAAGAATTCCCAGTTAAATTGAGAACCCAATCGTCGTACAGGCGATACGAGATGCACCGACAAGTGCATCGTACCGATGTAGTCTCCAAGCTTGCTGGAAGGCGAGGTATGAGCCTTGTAGCAAGGTCCAAAGAAATGTCTCTTAACTATATGTGAGTATAAATCACATGTAGCCAAGGAGAACCATTATTCAAGCAGTGGTCGGGGCAGTCCCCGAGCATATTAATAATCGTTATAATAATTCAAAGCACAGGGGTCGATTTAAACAAACACATTCACCGCAAGGTGAAATGTGCCCACTTAGTCCCCGAGCTTGCTGGAAGGCGAAGTATAAGCCTTGTAGCAAGGTCTAAATAAATGTCTCTCAACTGTATGTGAGTACAAATCACATGTAGCTGAGGAGAGCAAAACTATAAGAAGTGGTCGGGAGAGTCCCCGAGCACGGCGGTGGTCATAGTAGTTCCCGAGCACGGCCGTGGTCGGAGCAGTCCCCGAGCACAAAAGTGGTCTGGGAAGTATCCAAGCATAGTAGTGGTCTGGGCAAATCCACGATCACTTGCGCTGCTTGTACTATTATTTGGTGTACTTATTTTTCTATTCTTTGCCAAGTCCAGTCTGACACGTCTGGTCAAAAAAGTAAATAGGTATAGTACTTTATTCTGTCTTTTTTTTTTGCAAACAGTCGGTTGACACCTGTATTGAGGTGTGTCAGTGTGGGCCCTCTCACACCATCAACGAAGAGGCGCGTACACTGTTAACGAAGGAGCGCGTTTATTGGCGCAGATTTCGAGGTTGTGTGAACAACCGTCTGCGGCGCGTGCGCACGACTCCCAATATTCTCGGGCGGACGAAACGACGGTGCTCTTTGTTTTATATAACGTAGATCTGGTAAGTTACTCACACCGTTCCCCATTGCCATCCGTCGCCACAACCTTCTTCTTCCTCCTGCCGAAACCCTATTCCCCCAAAAATCATCGCCAATCCCCTCGGTCTCCCGCATCCACCCACCTAGTAAGGACGGACTAATGGCGAAGAGAGACGCCCAGAAGAAAGGCGGGGTCATGGCGAAGGAATGGTGGAAGTCGCGGAGCAACGAGCAGACCATCGAGGACCTCGTCGCCATGGGAGTGCTCCACAACAAGGCGCTTGCGGGATGGCGTGCGCCGGAAGGAGAAAGCTTCCCCGATCCACAACCAGGTGAGATTGTGGTCTTTGAAGACTTCTTCAAACGGGGTTTTGGGATTCCAGTGCACCCTTTCCTTCAGGGTCTCTGCTTGTACTACGAGATTGGGATTTGCAATCTGCATCCCAACTCGATTCTTCTTGTCTCTACCTTCATCCATCTCTGCGAGGCTTATGGTGGCTTCCAGCCCCATTTCGACCTCTTTCGCCACCTGTTCTGTCTTCGGAAGAAAGGAAGCGGTGGCTCGATGAAAGGTCCTAATGGCTAGAGGGGGGGTGAATAGCCTAATAAAAATTTCTACAACAACACTTAACCAAATGGTTAGACAATTATGAGGCGAAGCGAGTGTTGCACTAGCCTACTTAAAATGCAAGCCACCTACCACAAATCTAGTTTAGATAGTGTCTATTCACACAATAGCAAAGACACTATCCTATGTTAGTGTGCTCTCAAAGACTAACTAAAGAGCCACACCAACTAAGCAAGCAAGCTCTCACAACTAGCTACACTAAAGAGCTTGTCAACTAGTTTGCGGTAAAGTAAAGAGAGTGGTTAGGATAGTTATACCGCCGTGTAGATGAAGAACCAATCAATCACAAAGATGAATAACAATGAAGACCAATCACCTCGGAATCAATGATGAAGACAATGATTTTTTACCGAGGTTCACTTGCTTGCCGGCAAGCTAGTCCTCGTTGTGGCGATTCACTCACTTGGAGGTTCACGCGCTAATTGGCTTCACACGCCAAACCCTCAATAGGGTGCCGCACAACCAACACAAGATGAGGATCACACAAGCCACGAGCTATCCACTAGAGTACCTTTTGGCGCTCCGCCGGGGAAAGGTCAAGAACCCCTCACAATCACCACGATCGGAGCCGGAGACAATCACCACCTCCGCTCGACGATCCTCGCTGCTCCAAGCCGTCTAGGTGGCGGCAACCACCAAGAGTAACAAGCGAAATCTACAGCGAAACATGATCACTAAGTGCCTCTAGATGCAATCACTCAAGCAATGCACTTGGATCACTCCCAATCTCACTATGATGATGAATCAATGATGTAGATGAGTGGGAGTCCTTTGGCTAGGCTCACAAGGTTGCTATGTCAATGAAAATGTGCAAGAGGGTACCCTTGAGCCGGCCATGGGGCTATAAATAGAGCCCCCATCGAATAGAGCCGTTATACCCCTTCACTGGGCAAAACGCGCTCTGACCGGACGCTCCGGTCAAACTGACCGGACGCTGGCCCTCAGCGTCCGGTCGTCCGATGGACGCCACGTGTCATCCCCTTCAAACGTTGTTCGTCAGATTCCAACGGCTACGAAGCTGACCGGACGCTCCGATCAAAACTGACCGGACGCTGAAGGCCCAGCGTCCGGTCGTTTCCAGTAAGCTCCCGAGCATGACCGGACGCGTTCGGTCGAATGCGATCGGACGCAGCCAGCGTCCGGTCACATTCCAGCTATTGTGTCACCGTACGTCAGCGTGACCGGACGCAGCCTGCCAGCGTCCAGTGCATTCAGATCCAGCGTCCGGTCAGTTGACCGACGCTGGCATCTTTGCGACCAACTCGTTTTCACTTCTAACTTCTTCACCCTTGCTCCAATGAGCTAATCACCAAGAATTTTGCATCCGGCGCAATAGAAAATAGACATTTCATTTTTCCAAACCCATCTCAACCCTGCAAACACCTTGTGCACATGTGTTAGCATATTTTCACAAATGTTATCAAGGGTGTTAGCACTCCACTAGATCCTAAATGCATATGCAATAAGTTAGAGCATCTAGTGGCACTTTGATAACCGCATTCCGATACGAGTTTCACCCCTCTTAATAGTACGGCTATCAAACCTAAATGTGATCACACTCTCTAAGTGTCTTGATCACCAAAACAAAATAGCTCCTATGGTTTATACCTTTGCCTTGAGCTTTTTGTTTTTCTCTTTCTTCATTTCAAGTTTAAGCCCTTGATCATCGCCATGACATCACCATTGTCATGCTATGATCTTCATTAGCTTCTTCTACTTGAAGTGTGCTACCTATGTCATGATCACTTGATAAACTAGGTTAGCACTTAGGGTTTCATCAATTCACCAAAACCAAACTAGAGCTTTCACTCGAAGATCGCTGGAGGCGTCTACCT